>NW_009597489.1:99151-119567 GCF_000690535.1 Cariama cristata
AATTGAACTGGTAAAAGAAACTCATTCAATTTTTGACAGCATATTTGAATTATGCATCAATGAATCAAACAGCAGTTTTAGAAAGGATTATTAAAACAGGGAAGAAAAGAAAGAAATAGGATGAGAATTTTGCATTCTCTTTCTTTTCTTTGCTTTTAGCAAAAATGTTAACCTTTTGTGAACAGCAGGTTTTACCACATAACGGGGAGATTATGATATTGTAGGGATCAGGTAATAGAAGTTTTTCTTGTTTAGCTATGTTGTCTACTGAAATGTTTATAGCAAAATAAAACCACTATTTCAAACTTGTTAAACTAGAGTTTACAAAGTGAAGAATATGTCATTCATGTCTTGGATGGTAGAAAGAGGTAGTCTCAATAGCTTACAATCAAGTGGACTTGAAAGGAAATCAAGGCCTTATGGAACAGCGTGCAGCCAAACTGCTGCATGGTGTCAGAGGGAACATGTGAGAGCCTTAACTTCTCCAAATCACAAATGAAGGAAAGTGAGGCACTTTAGCTGGTAGTAAATTTCTCATTTGTATCACGCTTCATGGGATCTCGCTAGAAACAAAAATATTTTGTATCATGAAAGTGTGAAAATTGTACATGGCATAAATTTTTGTAATATTAGAATTCCCAGGTACAGGAAGCCTCAGACACTTTTGTAGATTAAGACAAGTTGTCTGGAAATAGGGCAGTCAGAAGGATTTCAAGTACATCAACTTTCCCTGCTAGGGAGAGGATCTTGATATAAGAAAACTTATCATGGATGCTGCGTGCACATTTCTGCTCAGTTGGACACTGTATTTCATTAGCTTTTTTTTTAGAGCATTGTAAATACGAACTACTAGAATGACGAGTTTGGTTAATTTAATCTAGTAAAGAAGAAAGAAAAACTGAAAGGAACAGTAATGCCTTAAACATTAATTAGCATATGATGCCACTCTAATAGCCCTCAACAATAGTTAGAATAAAGGTAGCTAAGACTAAGTCAGCTCAGGCAAGCTACTTTTAAGAAACATTGTAAGTCACAGGTTGGAGACATTTGCTTCAGACATTGAAATATACAACCGCTTTTTTGTGTGCATTTCTTACATCAGTTTCCTACTTTACAGTCAAGAACTGAAGCCTTCACTGTGTTAACATTTTGGTTTTTAATTTTGACTTTCTAGTTTGTGATGATCTTAATCAGATGTGACAATCACAAAGCATGCTCCTTTCTGAAAGCAACAATTATCAGTAAGGTGTTTTCCAGCTCAGCTTTTCAAAATACTTGCAAATTAATACTAAAACAAGTCTGGGAAAACTGAGTTTGGAGTGTATTTTTGAGTAAACTACAAAGTCACATTTGAGGCACAATTATCATACACTGGGTAAAAGGCAAGTCACTCTTTGCAAGTCTTGACCAGTGATTGTCCACCAAAACGAAGAGAATGAGACACAAGAATAAATCCGTGTCACTACAATTATGTTCCTTACTCACACAGTAGGATCACTTCCAGGAGGGGTGGGTGTAAATGTGCTGCCTGATTTTGCACCTACTTAATATTGCAGATGTGCAAGTCAAGACCAAACTCCTTATTCTGTGTTCTTATTACAATTGAAAAAGAAAACAGGAAAAAAAGAGAGGAAGAGAATAAAACAGAAAAAGTAAAGGTAGTCAATGAAATGAAGATGGAAGGAAAACACTTTTTTATGATTTAAAAGGTTAACATGTTCTTTTAAGCTGCCTATTGCCTAATATTAAGTGCAGAGAGACCCTTTGGTTTGCTGTTCCATATTCAGTACTTCAAACCTGAACTGAAATTTAATTTGTGTAAGGATATACTTGTGTTTCAGATAGTCTTGTTATATTAACTGATTCCAATTTCTTACATTTCTTGGTATTAAAATTTCCAAAATAGTGTGCTTTCGTGTGCTAACAGTAGAAGTGTTTCATAAAAGACATTGTAAACACTACATGTGTATTCTGACAATCTCCACATTACAGAATGGGTACTCTAAGATCCAGGGGGGAAAAAAGTGAGGAACGAATTTCTCAGAGGTTTCCAACATACCATGGGCAGATCCAGGAGTCAAATCCCAAGTCCCAGTGCACTGTTAAAGACCATTTGACCTTTACAGTAAATTACTTCAAGTTAGGAGAAAAAAAGGAACTTGAGACTTACAGCTCATGCTTCTCTATCACACTTCAGTACTCCAGTTGTTGATCTAACAAGACAAATTCTTTTAATCCCACAGCAGGGCAAGTTAGGTTTTTCTCATGACAAACAACAGGGCAGAAAGAAGGTTATTATTCCCAGTTCAGTTTTCGTCGCCTTTATTTCTGTTCAAAACTTTCTTTGCTTTTTTCACAGTGGAGAGTGCTGATACCCTGTGAACCATTCATCCAGTGATTGCCTTGTGTGTTTCCCCTGCTAATTAATCACTTGTTTGGAATTATTTTTTCAGCATATAAAATATGCCTATAGTTTTTTACATTTTTTCTTATTTGCAACAAGCCAGTCCTTCCTGATTCCCTGTGTTGATCAGAATACAGCTGATTTTGATATCCTTCAAATTCTTCCTTGCTGTCAGGAAGAAGACAACTAAAGTACACGTTGCAGAGTAATCTGAGAATCAACACTAATAGGGATCAAAAGGGAAAACTCTAAAATCAGCTTTTCAAGTGTGCACAGCTGCATCAAACTGTAAATGAACACAGACTCCTTGGAGATGACCCAAGATGTCCAAAATTTCCTTTTCATTGCTTTTGGGGTACACTGATTCATATTCTGACTTTCTCAGTATCTTTTATTAGAAAACAAGTGTCTTACAAATCCTTTCTTAGAAATTTCTAGCCTTTTTTCTTTCCCTGTCACTCATTTCCCTAAGCACATACCTGATACATTGATCATACAATCATCTTAAAGTTAACTGCTTGCATGCAAACAGCCAGCTTGCACAAGAAAATCTGAGATCCATGGATGCAAAACATAACCTGAAACGGCAACAAAAAGATTTCCGGGAAGAAATTTAACAGAGTCACACAATTCTTTGTAAGGAAATACTTAGTGATAATAAATTTAGCTCCTTAAAATATGGTCCATGTTTGTAAGTGAAAACAGGTTATAAGCATCCTATCAACAAGAACAGGCAAGACTATTTTTATTGTGGTGAACACTCCTGAACATAGTTTTCTACAGCATTCATCTTGCTCTTACTCTTTCCTTTTTGCAGTGGAAACTGTCTCAGTGTCAGTTTTGGTGTCTGGTGTCTGAATACCTCTGAGTAGGCTCAGATGGCAATCTTGTACTTATCTCCAGAAAAAAACGGTACTTCATTTCTCAAACTATTCCTGAGCCACCTCTCTTTTTAGCACTGATGATAACAGAAAGGAAGTTTCTCAAGTCTAGCTCTCCCCCAGGAACATCAGTACTTATCTGTAAGACGAACTGGTAAAGGTTTGCCCTACCATGCCATATTTTAATAAAACTGCATAACAAACCACTCTGTAAACAACAAAAGCGGAATAAGACTGAGAGGAAGCTATTGGTTAGTGATTGAAGAAGGAAACTACCAATAGGATTAAATGGAAATATTTAAGAGAAAACACACATTCATTCACATTAGTCCGCATATGGCTCTTCTCTTTTCTCCTCCTGTACATATCTGTCAGTATACAAGTACCCTTTCTGTTTAGTATCTCTTTCAAGGAAGATAACAGCAAACAGAAAAAGAAATGTTTCTACATCTTCCAAAACAAAATTCTTAAAGTATAGAATAACAATTTGCAAGCACAACAAGCAGGCGGTGAAACAGATACTACTGTGTAACTATTGTCCTCTGAAACACACACATATTGTGCTTAGCTGTACTTTTCCTATCAATTTTAACCCTATTAGGAAAACGAACAAACAAACGCATGTGTTTTATTATGTTTGTTTGTCTTTACTCAAAGCCATTAGTTAACTTTTCTTATTGAACTCATCAAATAATTGATTATACAATGGAGTATATCAATATGCTATGGCAGTTACCTTCCACAATGTAATTCAAGACCATGACCATTACTCCAGTGAATTGTTTCAGCCAACTAAAAAAAAAGGAAAAAAGAAATATGTATCTGTAAAATGTCAATTATATTTCTAACAAATACATACTTTGGGCAGACATATTGAAAAGACATTTAGCTGGCTGTACTTGGTTGTTAATAAGAAGAAGACATGCAAGAGGAAAGTTTTATTCTGTGTTTTCCTATTGATGAAATATTGCCTCCAACAACATTGAGTTGGGAATATGGTTCAGATGTTAGTTTTGTTCATGGATTTGATGAGGATACCTATCTGAAATTTTGGAAGATAAAAATTGTAATCTTACTGCATTGCTTGAAATGATCCTCATAATAAGTCTGATTAGGAAACCCAGAGATTTCTCCATCTTCTGTCATCTTTTACTGTGCACCAGTCCTGAGTCCTTTTTCAGGGTTTAGCAGAATCTGTGAAATAGTATTAAGCTGTGAGTAGCTTTATGTTCTGCAATGTCCAAAGGTCATCTTTTTTTTATAAGCCTTCTTAGTGGATGTTCCAGGGCATGACATCCTTGAGTTGTCACAAATAACTCATCTTATTCTTTTTTTTGATACAACTTTCAGGCTAGTCTTAAAATTTTCCTTTATGTTCCCAACCCTTTTAAATTTTGATCTATTCTAACAGTTAGCTAAGGATGATGTTCTCTTAATTTTGTACAAAGGAATATATAAAAAATAGAATTCTAATCCACATAGACTTATTTTTCTCATCATGCGGACAAAGTCAGATTAGCAAGAAGTAAAACAGAAGAAAAAACCTGTACAACAATTAGATATCAGAAATAAGAAGTGAACTAAAACTTCCTAGCAGTGGAGACTGGAAAACAGACTTGTGTACTGTAACAAATAGGCCTAAGAGGTAAAATAATGTATTGAAAGAATGAAAATATTCTTTCCATTAAACTTAGATTCACATTCCCCTTTGCAGAAGCCAGAAGACCTTGACAGAATGTCTATAGTAGGATGTAGGCCCATGTTAAGATGTATTTGACTGTCTACATATGTTCTAAATGTATAAATTGTATTACTGAGGCAATTAAGTCAATATAACCAACTGAAGCTAGAGGAGGATTCAGTGCACTGTAGACAACATAGGGCTTAGTTCAACTGTTTAGTGCCTTATGAAATACTTAAACACATTGTGTATGATTTCCACCGTTCTGGAAAGATACAGGCCTTTTTTGGGTCCTATGTCTCATCTATGAGCTTTGTGCCAATTTTTCAGATGCAAAAGAGCATAACAAATGGCACTGGACACCTACATTTAGAAAACTGATTCAAGCCTCTAGCATCAGGTCAGCTAATTGCTTTCTAGACCCAACTGGCTGCTGCCTAGATCTTTACTTTCTGTGCTGCCCACCTGGACATGTTTGTTTCAACTTTTTCCAGATTTGATTTCCACGTGCAGGGCTCCATACATCTGCCCACATACAGGCATCCAGATGATTTGAGGTAGCCAAAAGTATCCACAAGCTGCTGACAGATGTAATATGGGACTTGTTGAAGAGTTGAGGTATTCTGGAGGAGCAACAGGACACCAAGTGCAGTACTCTAGAGGATCCCTATGCAAGGCCAACTGAGCTGAGCTAATCTATAAATTAGGAAAGTTTTGTCTTCTAGTACATTTGATTGCCTGTCACTTGCTTTCAGAAAAGAGGCTGGAGACTTCCCTTTAAATGAATGTATCTTTCAATGGCCAACTTAATTACATGCATGCGTTCCTTGTGTCTCATTCACAGTGCATTTATTCTTTATTTTCTCTTTGTATTGTGTTTGATTTTTTTTTTTATTTAAACAAAGTTTTGTAAGAGCTTTTTCTCTTTGGGGCAAGATCTATTCTGACTAAAAACTGCAGGAGATAAGGCTGATTCTTAAGGTTAACTCACAACTCCCAGAACAGGGAACCTGTTGGTTGGGGCCCAGGCAGGTTGAGGTGCAGACTATTGTAACTCATAAGGCAACCTGCTGTTTTGAGCAGGTCCGTTTGGCTCAAAGTGTTGTAGGAGTTAACAAGATTTAAGAACAACCCAGGAGACAGAGGACTAAATTGATATTTGAATGCTGCCTTGACTGTCCCTTCCTGGGGAAGGTGGTTTAGTACAAGTCATATGGAGAAGCAGTACAGGATCTCATCCCTGAAGTGCAACAAAGCTCATTTTATACACTGAAGTCTGCAGAGCCATTCAAAAATAGCTGTTTTACAAGTATACACAGGTTTCCAGTTTTCTGAAGTTTAACACATACAATAAAAATTCAGACACTGTGTTGCATAAGAGAAAGATATTTATAGTTCCCATTTTTTGGTGTTGCTTGCAGGAGAATTAATAGTGCAAAAATGTTAAGTAAGGAGCTGTAGATAGAAGGCAGGGAATATTGGTAGATATCAGTGCAAAAGAATTAATTTAAATCTTCATCTATTCATGAGATCAATAACACTCTGTGAAGGGCATCTCAAATGGTTAGTTTAATCACCTAAACAATAATGATATATCCAATACCAGAAAATTCATTAACTTTGTAAGGACACTGTGTGTGTCTACAAGATATCTCTGTTTCTTTGTCAAAAACTAAGGGCACTAAAAAGAAAAGAAAGGAGCAAGGCTATTCTTCACTCAAAGAATATGAAGAATAACAGTTTCTATTTTGTAGAAGGAAATAAATCTTCCTCCTTCCCCCATAATAATCAGCTGGAGGCTTGAAGAAAATCATCTTATACATTCTTTGTTTCCTTCCTCCTTCACATACTGATTTACTTTTAGTATTTTGTCCAAAAAAGAACAATAAAAGTATGAAAAAGTCATGAAAAAGAAAATATTTTTTTTAATGTTTTACTGTGAAGATTTGGAAATTATCCAACTTTGGGGAAAAATAAAATTTTGCAAATTATTAGTTTTATGGACTTGAAATTAAAAAAATACAACATTTTCCAAAATGAGGCATGTAAATAGTCCACACAATATATCAGGTAAATAAAACATAGAAACAGATGGGGAGAAGGATACACTGTTTGAAATCAGTCTTTTGTATGGTTACTGACTTTAAAAAACAGAAATCACTTTGAATTTGTTTCACGGGTTAATTGTTAAATGAAGAAAATTAAAATCTTTTGTCACATTTCATTCATTAAATTTTAGTCTAGTAGGATATCTTTTCAAACCTCATAAATCTTGGTATTGCATTGATAATAAAATGAATTACTTAGTTTATTTGAGTTTCAGTTATATACATGTGTGTAAGCAGAGCCAGTAAACAAGTGGTTATCGTTTACAACAAACTTCCTGAAGCAACTGCTAAAATACTAGACCAATAATCAGGTTTCATTCCAAATGACAGCTGCAAAATGAGATCTTGACTCAACATTTCAGAGTCTTTCTATTAAATCAGAGATCGGCTGTTGTTTTAAGAACTTAGTGTACAAGACAGAAATATTGTTCCAGTCCTAAGAGGAAAAAGTAGAGTGACAAGCTATGAATGTCGTGGTGGCTCTGCTATCTAAGAGGTTAATGCAATCAAGTTCTTGACCTAAAAATACCCAGGGAAAATTGCCCTTTATCAGATTGATGAATGGATATAGCAAAACCGTAGTAGTGTGAGAAAGGATAAGATTATTATTTTTTTAATAATCAGAATTTACTTATGCTTATATGAAATATCAGAAATTCAACAGCTTATTGCAACTACAGGTGACTCCTGGAAGTTATCTACATGCTTGAAATCAGGTCTGCACAGTACTGGTTAGCAGTTCAGTGCCTGAACTTCTCTGGTCACACCAGTTTGTAAAGTATCCCTGTGGTAGCATCTGCATGTCGACTCTGAACAGGGGCACAAGAGCCCGTGTCCCTCTGCCTCCCTATCCTCTGTGTTCCTACGAGGTTTGCGTGCTGTCATGACTGCATATATACCCTGAACTGGACAAATGGGGAAAGTCAAATCAATCCAGTCAGCGTTATTTGTGGAAATACAAGGCACAAAGCCTGATCCCTTTGGCAGTGACACCCCTTTTGTCTACCCGTTTAGGTCATCACGAAGGCAACTTTCCACTAGCTCCTGAGAGTGTCCTTAAAACTTGGAGCACTGTTTTTTGGTACTAGTCAACGCAGAAACAGAGGAAGCCCCTACTCCATGCACGCTTTGATTCATGGCTGTGTAATTCCAAGCTCTCCTGGGTATTCTCGCTGCACTACTGCTGCTGACTACAGACAAGGTACACAGAAACTAATTGCTTTTCCAATCTTGCCGTAAAGACCTGGCATGGCAGCTGACTTCTTAACATTCTGGACATCCTGGGCAGATTTTAACTGGGTTTATCAATTTGATGGATTGAAAGACAAAAAAAGCAGTTAGATTAGGCCTAGTTAAAGGACAGATATGAAAACTTTATGCCTTGAGTCTATTTACATCAGCAATTTACATCAGGTTAGCCTCTATCTCTGTGGGCTTCCTTTAGAGTTAGTGAGTTCGGATAACCTGGTTAAAATGCACCCGTGATAGCTGCTATTGCTTCCCCAACTTGCTATACAAATAATCATTTATTATAATTATTGAACAACACATTCTTCACTGGCTATGCTCATTCGAGATAAAATGATTTAACTGATTTTCAATAAGGTTCAAATCAGAAATGTTATCAACTTATGTTCCCCTAACTTTAAATAGAAAGGCACATAAAATCCATTAACCTTCTTTTTCCTTCATTTATGTCAGTTATAAGTGGGAATAAAATAAATAAATAAATGCTACATACAACTTAAAAAACTCTAACCTTTGGAATATTTTCTGCCTCACAAATAGGAAATTCAGAGTACACATTTAAAGATTTTGCTACATGCAATCTCTCATAATGTATTAAAGTGTTGATCAAAATGTACTTTGTATCAACACATTAATCTATTCCTATGAGGAATACAAGCTTTGAACAGCTAAATACAATTTGGTTTCTCATTTATATGTCTAGACATTCCTGACAGAAAGCAGTTTGTGCATAGAAGTGAAGGAGCTACTGCCTAAAAATCATCTCAGTTATGTCAAAGAAGTAAATGCAACTGTTACTCAAAATTCTGCATGGAAGCAAAATCTGAGATTTAACTGTCCCTGCTTAGTATATATTCTCAGTTGATAACTAAGATTTTAATCAATCACTTTAAATCACATCTTCTGAAAATTGAGAAATATGTGTCCCCTTTACTTCCAAATTAATTTTTTCAGAAGATACTGATCCCCACCCGATTAAAGCAGGATGAAGTATAGAGCTGGATCAAACTTCCCCAGCTACTTGGAGCATTTGAGGCCTTGGTCACATCTCTTCCTTCATTCCTATATCTTCTTCTGTATTCTTCATGCTTCCTAGTTGACCTAAAATTTCTATTCCTGAGTGTCAAGAGCAACTAACAGGATTTTTTTTTTTCCTTCCATATGGGTTCATTTCCTGGTAATCGCTTGTGGCAGACTGCATTTCTCTTTGGGGCTCAGGTATGGTATAGTGCCCAGAAAAGTGTTTTCTCAAGACAGACTTCCATGAACATCTGAATTTTTCAGTGTTTTTTATTAAATGATAAGTCACTAACCCTCTCTGGGCTCCTGGGAGCTTTATGACACAGAGAGAGATCAAAATGTTTCAGTGGCTGGTGGTATAACAAATCGAATGTCATTATATGTAATGCAATGTAAATACGTACTGTAATGTAATGTAAATATCGACTGCCATTTTTGGCAGAGTGCAGGAAATAGTACCTACTGTAACGTCTCAGTTTTCATTCTGATCTTGGCCATGAGAACTGTGTGATGCTTTAGTAAATTGCAATGCACACATGGAGCAAGCTTCATCTAGAAAGCCATTGCTTAATCTGAATAAACTTGTCTCACACTAGAGTCACAGAAAAGATAACAGGAATTCTTGTTAAAAAGGGCATCCAAAACAGGTCACCAAAACAAATTTTAGACATTCCTCTTTTTATCCACTAACTTTGGAATGGGGTTTGGGCTAATTAACTCAGACAACAAACTGTTAGCTTCCTACAGCAAAATTATTCCCCCTTCATACAGTGGAACAGTCTGTAGAAGATGTGACTCAGCTTTCCATTTTCCAGCCTCGCTGGGATTTCCTAATCAGCTGATTTCAGCTCATTCAACACCTCATCCATCTCCAACCAAGATCTGCTTAATATTCTAATTGTAAAACAGAAATAATGTATAATTTTTGAAGTAATGCGAACTAGATTACTAATTAAAAATAAAATAATTAGGGGAAACTAATTATGTAACTTCATGATGTGTTCATTTGTTTATGGAATATTTATCTTGAAATCTACAAAAAACCCGTAATTTTTAACTTACATATTGGACATTATTGTTACTGCTGGTTAATGAATACCTTGAGCGGTGGCATAGAAGGTGCAAGAATTTTTCCAGGCTTTTGGCAGTACGTATTTTTCAATTTCACACCTTCATCTGAGGTAGATTTTTGTGCTCCACCATTCCAAAAGGACATGGAATTCATTAATACTTAGCAAACCTCCTGCTCTTTCACTGCCTTAGGGTTAATCAGCAATTTCTGCCAACTCATTTCTGGTCACTTTTGAAAAAACATTGGGTAGTTGCTGGGAGACAGCTCAAACATTTGGATTTCTAAGTTTGTTTCCATGTTGGTGTGATTGATATTGATCTTAAAGGAGAGAGAAAGGAACACACTCAATGTCTCAGATGTCTTGAAGGGAAGGTGGGAAACAGCATTTGGGAATGCATGTGCTGTTACCAGCCAGTCTGGCTCTTTTGAACTATTTCCTCTCACTCTGAGGGAAGATTTCTTGAATTAGTGACATTGCAAAGGTAAACTGTCTCTCAAAAAGTTAATTCAATTACTCTTGGGATTCTCATTGTCAATATTTTTAACGGCTTTATCTTCAGACAAGATTTTTTTCCTCCTACTTTTTAAATCTCCTTTTTTTCTTTTTTCTTTTTTTGGTGGTGTCAGTTTACATTTACCAAATATTATTTAATCCAGAAAATTAAAACACGGAATAGAGGACAAATATTTGAAATACGTTGGAAAAATGCAATTCTTCTCCTGTAGATCAGCATATGCTTGCACAGTGTCATGTACCACAAAAAAGGGAATTTGTGCTGCAAGGAACATATGTTTTAAAGTGCAAAGATAATCAGTGCACAGAGGTGAACGGGCTAAGGTATGATCAAAGCTATTGATCAGACAAATGACAGAACCTACAGTAAAACCAGATTTCCTCAGGAAGAGATGCCAGTCATTCCCCCTCCATTCAAAGTTATTTGATAAAGTACAGAATTCAACTTCTCAATAGGTAGTCCTATAGTGGAGTTTTTGTGCTAGATACAGATGGTAATTCATAATTCCCTGGGGTTTAAAAAAAAAGATACAGTTAATAGATTATTTTTTTTTTAGAAGTATAGATGTTTTGGAGACATTTGAAATAGGAAATTTGACAGGTGACGAGTTTGGGACCACTTCTCTAATTCTAGAGCAGAACAAATGTCTTAAAGGTCCACTATGTTGCAAACAATATTATTGTTATGTCCCTGGCTCATCGTTTAAGCCCAGCCAGCAAGTAAGTACCACACAGGCCCTTGCTCACTCCTCCCTCCCACTGCCCAGTGGGATGCAAAGGAGAATTTGAAAAAAGCTGAAACCCATCGGTTGAGATAAGAACAGTTAAATAATTGAAATGAAATAAAATATAATAACAATAATCATTATTGTAATGAAAAGGGAGATAACAAAGAGAGAGAGGAATAAAATGCAAGAAAGACAAGTGATGCACAACAACAACAACAACAAAAAAACAAACACAAAAACATAGGATTCTTAATACTAGGTTCTCTCATTCTGAAATCTGGGAAAGTACAGTGAAATAACTTAAATGTAAGAAGTATAACTAACAAGCAAACAAAAAATAAGGCACTGTGAAGAGTTCTTATGCCTGAAGTAAAGTGTACTTTCAATTTTGACTTTTTAAACTCATATAAACCTTACTGCTAAAACCAAACAGCTAACCAAACAAAAATCTATTTCTATAACTTTCAGAATTTATGTCAAATGCACAGTATGTAAAAAAAATAGTAAAGTACCTGAGAACTAAGGGAAAAAATATCTGACTCACAGCCAACAATATTTCATGAGTGAGTTCATTCAGTGAGATACAAATTTCCTAATATCAAATAACCCTATCAACAGTTTAAGTAGGTGTACCATTTGTGACAAAAGAAGTTGAACCTACTAGTTAAAGTTTTTATTAAGTTTTGACAAAAGAAAGCAAGTAAAGATCCCCAAAATATTGGGATTAACTTGGGTTACATTATTGCATTTAGATTTTTATTGCTACATTCCCAAAATAACATTGCCAAAAATAACATTACCTGAGCTCAGAGAACTCAGAATTTCTTGAGGATCTCATGTTCACATACATCTCTGCAATGCTGTGCCAACTGGACAAGTTTCTTCAAGAAAGATGAGCAAAAACATGCTAGTACTCAATCAGCATTTGTATACTACACCACAGTGTTCCAGCTGAATTTTATTTTGATGTACTAAATGTGTCAAAATAGGGTCCCACCGAAGTTAATGCTGAAACTCCATAAATCCTACCTCAAAAGTCAGGACAAGTCAGGATACTTCTAAATGAAGTCTGGATTTGTTTACATTAAATAGGAAATACTGCCAGGTAGGACCAGTTTAGGATTTGTAGATGAAAAATGGGAATTACTCTTGTCCCCACAGAAAATCTCAAAGACCGCCTCCATAGCAGAATGTACTTCTTGTCCTACAATCTTGACCAAATAAAAACAGATGTTACTATACAAAACAAACAAAACCAAGAAAAGATCCCTTTCATTAATTTTGATCTTTCCTAGGGACAGAAACTATCATATATCGCTTCTAAGGCTGTATTTTATTTTTTCTTATACTTACAACACCCTAGGAGGGAGAGGAAGAGTCCAAGCTCCTAGCTTCCCATGTTTGTTACCAGATTGCTGGATGAATTTTTCAAAAAATGTGTCCATCTCCACCTATTCCAGTGTAAAGATATCTATGTCAAAAAGAGGCTTTACTTCAATCTCAGTTACAGTGCAAAAATCACTGAGATCTTTAGAAAATATTACACAATTTAAAAATATACATTGTTGATAATTTACAAAAAATAAGCAAATCATACTTGAAGTTGACCATGTATATTCACAATAGCTCACAGTGATTTTAATCTTTTCAAGAGAAACATAAAAGAATGAAGCATGTGAGAAACATAAAGGAGTGAATTATGTTTTTCATCCTCTGACCTTATTACTTTCTGTCTCAGAACTGATATACTGCTGGACCTCTACACCTGACAGCTGAATCTCAGGAGAGAGCACTTTTAGTGCAAGGTTCCTGCAATCTGTATGGAAAATTTCAGAATATCTCAGATGCAAAAGAAATTAACCATTCCCTTTGATGTCAAATCCCCCTGTCTGTCCATGTGACCTGAAATATTTCTATTTTCAGAGTCAATAGATGAATTAATTCCTATTGTTGATCAAATATATGAGTTCTAAATAAACACATACGTAGACTTTCAAGCATTGACATAAAACCATCTAAAGGGGATGCATGGCAGCCTTTATATGAATTGGAAGTCTACCCTTCCTTTGTCCTTTCCTTTCCTTCTTTGTTGTCATGTGAAACAGAAAGTGAAGCTGCAACACAAGACCTCAGCTGAGTAGAAGCGCTTCTACTCCCAGGCATTGCTTTGGCTCATTTCCGAAAAAAAATTATGGACAGCAGCTGCAAATGAGTGAGTTCCCAGCGTGTCATGGACAAAAGAGTGAATCTATTCATGATTGATTCACATTCATATCTATGTGCCCTTGCACCAAGTAGTTACAAAGACTCCAATCAGATCCGTCATTTTCCCTACATCAGTGAAAGTTTTGGGCCCAAGTATCACAGTCTGGCCATTTATGGGATACAGGGCTTTATTTCAATGGATGTATTTTAAACCCATGCTGAATTACAAGGATTGCCTTGAAAAATGCTACAAGAGAGTTTCCCATAACTTTTATCCTTGTTCCGTTGCTTCTTCAGAAATATTTCATTTCAGAAATTCAATGTCTTGATTGATATAATTTCTGAATGTAGATCCTGTAGTTCTTGCATTGACACGAGGTATTAAGCTCTGCCAAAGATTTTGACATGGACCTTAGCTTGAAAATTAACTATCTTTTCTCCCCAGAGTAAAGGGCAAAGAAGACTAATAAAATTACAAGCCTCAGAAAAGATGATGTTTTTGTTATGCACTATAGTCTATGTCAATAAAGGAAACTTTTGAAAGGTTATTTTTGAAAATTTCATCTCTCACACAGAGGAAGGCTCTTAGAACTTCAGGGTTAACACATACAGATGATGTCTTAAAGGGTAGCTATTGGGTGTTGATTTGTGAGAAATTGAATGCATTTGAAATAGCATGAAATGCATCTTGGAGGGCTCCAAAAGGAGGAATTGTTGATCAGTGAAGCTACTGAAGTGGAGCTTCTCCCAGTCTGAAGACTTAATCTGTCCTTGGTTTTATTCATTGAGAGTTGTGCAAGAGGCTCTCCCTCAGCTGTGGAGCGCAGGGGGAGGAAGCTGCTGCTGGTGCGTGACTATGGAGGCACCGGGGAAAGGTGATCGTGTAGGACACCCACATGAATGAGTCTTGTTTCTATGAATGTTGAAAGCAGGATTTGTTTTCAGCTGAGCCCAGGGGCATAGGCAGAAACATTACTTACTGTCCCTAGCCACATTCAGAGAGATTCTGTACCTTCTTCACAAGAGCTAGAATAATGCAAGTTGCTATAAAACCGTTAGAAACAGAGGAAGTACAAAAAGAAGTAAAACCAGCATTTGCATTAGAAGTGGTGGCATTGTCATAACACTGAGGAAAGGAAAAAGAGATTCAGCAATAGAAATATCTGGAGTTTTCAGTAGTTTTTATTTGTTTATTTTTATTGACTGTGCCAATGAAATTCTGTGAGGCACATAACACACAGAATTCTGCCTTTCACAAATCCTAGAACAAAGAGATCTGCCTACAAAAACACAGTACACTAACGAAGGGAAGTCTTCAGAGAGAAGCTGTTTAAATAATTGAAATATCTGGCATGGTTGAGAAATGAGTTCTGTTGCTACTTGCCATTTATTTTTAATCTATTCAAAGCAATCAGACATTTGAAAGAAATTACTCTGAAAAACTTAAAGGAGCATAATTTATAAAAATTGTTATTGGTAAGGTGATATTAAATTTATGAATGGTTCTCTCTTAATTATAACTGTGGAAAAAGGGGAATACTGCCAGGTGATGAAATGAGTACGGTAGATTCTTACAATGGATGACAGGGGTACCTGATCCTGGCAAAGGTATTTGACAATGTGCAAGTAAACAGAGTCTCATAGGGACTTTCATGTCATGTCTTTATATTTTTGCTGTTATAACTATAGCTATAGGGGAAAATGCATTATTTTTATTAGCCTACATTTGATTAGCAGCAATGTTTGAGGAGACTGAGAAAGAATATGTTTCTGTTGCAGTAAGGTAATAATGTAGAGCCTGATGAAGGCTAGTTCTGACATATCATCTGATGCTTAGAACTGGATTGAGCCTTACTGGGAGTATTAGCATGTCCATATACCTTGACTGAATAACTCAGTGAGAACATGAGAGAGCTGGTTAAAGTTGTTTTAGTTGTTTGCACCTCTTTGCATTTTGCCACACAAGCAGAGCTGAAACATGAAAGAAAAGAAGCAGTACATTACTACAGTACTGCATTAAGGTTATCTTACTGTGAAGAAGTGGAGACAGCAATATAGCATCTTGATGAAGGAAACAGAACTTGCTGGATTGTTTTTTTCCTTTTTCTTTCTGTGAACAATGTGAAGATTTAAAACATTTTTCCCGTTCCTACCTAAGGTGAAAAAAATTCCTGTAATTGAAAATGTGAAAAAAAGAAGGTGGAGTAAGGATATACCTAGCACTAACACAGAGGAGTTGCAGCATGAAAATATCAGAAAAAATTCTTTCTGCTGTTCCGAAAGGAAACAACTGTATATGATAATCCAGAGTATCTAGAATCTAAAAAGAAGCCGCTAAGAATGCCCAAGATGACTGATTCTTTTCAGTTCTTTATTTGTGTTTTGGGGCCCTGTACGATTTTTTACATCTTGCAGGGTAGAAACACCTGTGCTGTAGCCTTCTGTTTTGCTTGTGTATGGCTTTGTATTGTGCTCCCTATGGGTATAACAAACTTTCATGAAAACCATTATAGAACTTGCACTGGCAATTTCTATCATGGAACATACTGAGGACATAGCTAACGAATACAGAAATACACACAACCTGTGCAGTTTTATTCATATTTTCATGCAACTACTTTTCCCCCATTTGATATACTTCATATTCTTTTTTGTTGCTATAGCAGCACTTTTGACAGTTAGGAATTTCTTACTTTCATATCTAAAGGCCTTTCCTATGCCTTTCTTATATTTGTCATGGAACTAATACAAAAATATAGTACGTATATCTAAAGGTGACAGAAGATGAGGTACGTCATGCTCACAAATTGGGATGTTCTCTCGTTTTGAAGTTTCATTAGGGAAATATGGACAGTGAAATACTTTGATTACAAAGGTGCCACATAATTTCATCACGGTTTTGTAAAGCTGAGAATTCATCTTGCCTAGTAAGTACTGCCTATGAGCTGGAGTCAGGAATTCTCTTTTTGTTTGTTTGTTCTCAACTGTAACGCTGACTGTGTTACATTAAGTAGTTTAATCTGTGTACTATTCCTCCATGTAAAATATTACCTTGTTTCACAGTACTGTTGCACATTGTAAGCATTGTCTGTAACGTACTGTATATCCCTTATCTAACTGATAATGCAGGAGAGAAGTACTAATACGATGTGCTAAGAAATTAATTGGTGTATTCACCTTGTTACACAAGCCAGAGCAGTGTCTCAGTAAATAGTTTCTCCATTCCTTCAGGACCTGCTTTTTTCCTCGAGTGAGGTCATTCTTTCTCCTTTCTGCTATGTTTTATAATGTTAAAGTGTTCTATCATTTTAGTGTTTATAATCTGTGACCAGTTTTCATTTAATATCTCGAACACTTTCAGAATTTTCTGGTACTTACATTTGCCTTTAGATTGCAGAATTGCATCCTCAAGATTGCAAACCATATTATATTTTCTTCTAAAAAAATTTGCATTATAGTTGCTGGATTAAAAGAGACTACCTCAAAGATTGATATGAATGACATTTTAATCTTGCCTTTATGACTGTACTTCAAAGACCAGGACATTTCCAAACAAACAGCAATATAACATACTGCAGAAAAAATAAGGCCCTGTCTTCATATTTAATAAGGTGATCACTTTTTTTGTCATCTCTCGTTGCTTTATCTTTACCATTTAAATTATTCAGGATTTTTTTCTCACTGAATATGGGAAACAGGACAGAGAACTTCACTGATAAAAAAATTAAAGTTAAATTGATGTAATTTTTTAATAAGATACCTGAGAAAAATTGCATCCAATATGAGGTTGTTAAAGTTAAGAACAATGGATAAACCATTTAAAATGTATAGTATTCTCTCTTCTCACATCACTCATTCAGCTAGTTTCTTATAAAGCTAATTACTGCCTAATTTATTGCAGACTGACTAGCAGGAAATCACTGCTTTCCTATGTAGTATAGCAGATAATCCATTAAGTAGCACAGTAGGACAGGAGGCCATCAGGAGTCTCTTTGTGAGAAATGATCTATATCTCCCAAAGACAGGCAAGAGGCTAGCTGTGCAGAGGTATGTCCTAACCAAGTCACAAATGCCTGTTGCACTAATCTTCACCGCATACATTTGTGATGCTGCAGAGCTGTAAAAGAGATCTCTGTCATTAGACATGGTCAAATTTTCATCCCTTCCCCTCTTACTGCCATGCATGATAACCATAGACCCAGAGCTAGGCTGTAGCACAGAGGAAGAATCGAGGCAGCTTAGTTAGTTAATGATTTGATAACTTAATCTGTCAGTAGTCTTCCCTGCTCATGCTGCAGCCTTTTCATTACATGTTTATGAGGCCTCTGTCTTCTTCTCAGCTACTTGTTTCCCAGAAATTGTAGGAAATGAACTATGCTGAGTTGTCTATTAAGTTTTTTTGACTCTGGCTAAGAGGTTTAGAAATTATCTAGGACACAAACGTATACACAGTCAGCATGATCATATAAACTTTCTTTCTCTAGGAAATCAGTCTCAAAATAGAAATAAACATGAAGGCTAAATTGTTACAGTAAATTATAGAATAACTTCAATTCTCTGTTGTACAGGCTTATGGTGGTCTTGACAGAAGACAAATGTGCAGAAAAGTTCTTACTACAGTTTGAATCTGCAGGAAGGCAAAAAACTTTTCTTGATTCATGTGACATTATGTCTGACTAACAACATCCACTGATATTTTCACATATATCCCTGTTCTTGCCATGGTATGGTGACTGTATTGGATAAATATATGGGCATAAAATTCTTGCCTCTTTCTTTATTTTGATTGTTGGAATTATAACAACTACTGCTTCCACTGATGTGAGAGTCAGAGGTAAGAACTGTAACCTAATCATCACTGTGGGCCATGAATTTCTCTCTTCCCATCTCTGAGCCCTGTGAGACAAAGAAGGGTGAAGTGCAAGAAAAGTGAAGATTTTTATTAAGCAGGACATTTTCTGTTTTCAGAAAAGTTCTGAAAAATTAGGTTTTCTTTTTTTTTAATTTCAAAAAGGGTCATATTTGGATACATATATTTAACTGAATTAAATAAGGTGTATCATAATTGTTTAAAAATACAGATAGATTGGGAATTCTGGAATTTAAATATTTTTTTCCTCTCATAAGTATGCTTTCCTGGTATATTAATAAATAACATTTTCATCTAACTAGAGCCTTCACTCAAAAATCTCATTATATGGTTTTTTTTAATCAAGTTCTGAAAATTAACCATGTTAGGCTTATTTAGACACATAAAGCTAATAACCCTCAAAGCGAGTGTTGCTAATCAATACAATGAGGCAAGGTGGTATTCTTTTAAAAAAAAAAAAAAGTTTAAAATTGGTTACTAAATATGTGAAAAATGCACTGTGAATGGAACTGTCCTTCATGTTCTCAAACTGTGTTCTACTACGGTAATGAATTGTAAAAAGAATGAATGTATCTTAACTTGGAATATTAATGAGCATTTTATATATATGATAGAACAGGTCATTTTTTTCCATTGTACTTTCCTCTGGTAGAAGCCTTATCTGAAAAAATCTACTCGATCTGGACACTGCTCTTAAATAAAATTCAGACAAATCAGGAAGAGTTCAGGGAAGCACAAGAATAACAGGTACAGAAGACACAAGGCATGAGAAAATACTGAAGGAACTGGCCTTTGTAGACTATAAAAGAGCAACCTGAAGTAACTTGCAATACATGAAACATTGTTAGATAGAGGCTGGTGAACATTTTTTCTCTTTGCTCACTGAAGGCAGGACATGAAGAAATTAAATTAGATATTAGGACACTATGGGAGGTACTGTCATTAGACATGGCAAGGGTAGTGAAATACACAGACAGGCTGTACAGTGAACAGGTCGGATGGATGTCTCCCTGGATTGATTTGGTCCCAAACGAATGAGAATGATCTGTTTTGAGCCTTTTTAGCCATCCTTTGCTCTGATTCTGTGAAGCAGTTAGTTGTAACCATCAGCAGCAGGCTTCTGCCAAATTCCGTTAGATTCCTTTTCCAGACTCGCTTTTCCAAAGTCTCACACTTGTAACTGCATCATGCTGATTAAAGAATAATTGTCCTCATTAGATAATCAGGCTGGTGAGCCATTTGGACCTCAGTCCTGTTATTGCAAATGAATTTTTAACTATTTGCCAAGCTATTGGCAAATTTCTGTAGAAATACAGAAAGAACTGGAACAAACCAGAGCATTGACAGAGGTATTAGCCTGTCACATACAGACACCAATATAAACTTCAAAGGAAAGGGAAAGAAATCTTGCAGGAGGCTGGCATGAAGACACATACTCTCAGACTGTCTTCTTAGCTTTAGATAGAGACATGATCTTCTGATCTTCTCTTCATCTTTTCCAATTGAAATGTGGACATTCTCATCAACTATGCAAATCCTAACGTTTTCTTATAAATCTGCTTTAGTCTTAGTCTCATTAGCATTTATAGCAATGACTCCCATGAGCGGATTTGGCACTGTTAGGAAGGTGTCTTATTATAAGTCTTTATATATATAAAAAGATGTATCTACATATATGTAAATAT
>NW_009597490.1:0-28140 GCF_000690535.1 Cariama cristata
CCAAACCAGGACAGAAGGAGAAGTGGGTAAAAAGAGTGTTGAAAATACCATTTTCATATAGAATGATTCCTGGTATTTTCAGGTGTGAACAGAAAATTCACTCTGACTACTAAATGGCATTGGCTCTTATGAAAGAGTAGGGATACTTAACTCTGGGAAGTAATAGGCAAACCAAACTACTGCATCATAGAAGTATTGTGTACCAAAAGGAGAACTTAGATACTGGTTTAAGTATTCAAAATGTAAAGTGGTCGATGACATTCTGCTGGTTTCTGTAGTATTTGCATCAGTGAAAACTGGCCATGGATGAGCCTAAAAAAGGCGCTACCAGTTATGACTATCAGGTATTGGATATGGTCTGCACATTATGGATATGGTTTGCACAGTCTTGTGTTCCTTGACCTGACAGTGAATCCTACATAAAATAGCCTGTCCTTTCCTCCCCCCCGCCCCCGCCCTCGTTCTAAGTACAGCGTTGCTGCTTGACATGCCTCTTGGAGGCTGTGTGTACAATTCAGTTCTGCTGTTGTAGGATCATATAAATACAGCTTTTGTAGCATGCACGCATGTAAGGGTTTGTAAGTGTTTCTGTCAAAGCTCTTTGGCTATCAGCTCCCAAGAGAACAAAGTCAATAGCTAGCTATAACACACAGGTCAAGTGGCATGTGGGTTTTTATTTGATTGTTTGTTGTTTTTTGGGTTTACTATCAGAAATGAAAGTCATCCTGTCATTCAAAATACAAAACCTGTCATCCTATCTTAAGATATCTTTTGATGTTGCAAGGTGGTTTTTTAAGAAAGCAAAATTATTTAGAAATACAGGAAGAACTTACAAGGGACAGTGAATTATGTAGAAAAGCTGCTTTCACTTCATGTGGATGATGACACTAATGAACTCGTGAAGAATTATGTTATAATAAGAGATGGTATTTCACATCCCCATATCTTGTGTGGAGATGTGTTCGAGCATGATGCTGTTGAAACCTTGAATTTAGCAAGACACAGAATTTGGATAATAAATTAGTAACTGTGCGATGCTGCTGTAGTTGTTAAAATTTTTTTTTAGAAACACTATGAAATTTTATTTTTCGAATGTTTAGAGAGTAATTGTTGCTGATAGGACTTAAGAGTGGAATTTTTATGGCTTACCACATTCTTGGATACACCTTAGAAATGTTGCTTGGATTCAGGCAACTGTGCCAGTCCATGTTCGATCCAACCTGGTAGTTCCTGTGATTCTTAATGCAACTGTTAATGGGCATTTATCAGGTTCTACTGGTTCTCTTCAGTACCTGCTCCTTCTTTTTTAGAGGATTGGTGTTCTTATCTTTATAGACATATGCTTGCTCATTTTATAAATGTCCAGTTCTTCAATAGTCTGTGGCTATTTTTTGAACACTTGGAATAGTCAAAGCTGAACATTCAGTAATTCTGTCGGAAGTGTCAGAATATGTCTGAAATGCTTAGTTGCTTGGTCTGCTGTTTTTCTTTGCTGGGAAGATTCGATTGAATGACTCATCCAAAGGTCACTGTATTTCTGACTTAATGCTAACGCCTTGTAATACATTGTGTTTTAAGATGGATATTTTTGGGGTGGGGGTGGATGGAAACCAGCATCCTGAAAGAGAAAGAAAAATGGTAATCAAACTTTTTTTCTTTGAGTACTTCGTCTTACTTATTTTTAGTGTTGCTAGGTTCCAAGGAAGTTATAGTGAATACATAATACTTATGTTATCACTGGTGAACATTTATCTAGTTGGAAAGTTGTACTTTCTGAACCGTGGCTACCCTAGCAGTCATCAGTTCTGACATGCTTGTTTCTTTTAGTTTTTAATGTATTTGGCATTGCACTCATTATTCAAAATCAGCGAAACATTAAAGTAATACTAAAAGTCTCTAGAGGAGCCAGAGGCATGCTGTGTCTCCACTCCACTGACAGTGAAGTCTGCATGGATTTTACATAGGGGTACCAAAACCCGAATCTCTCTGTGGGAACTACTGCAGAAGTTATTTTAAAGTAACTTGCAATGTTTAGGGTTTTTAATAAAAGTTGATTAAATAATAAACAATTATTATTAAATAGGACTTAACAGGTGTTATTTTTAAAGCAGTAAACATTTAGCTCTGCATATCCAGAAGCAAAAGACTCAGTTAGACAAGACTTTTGAGATACTCCAGACTGTTCAAATACTGTACCTAAAATATGACATATTAAGTATGTTTGCGGCTTTTGTACCTGTGCTCTTGGAGAGGTTTGGGCTTTCTGAAAAGATAAATGGCTTTGGCCTTTGAGGAAAAGAGGAGAATAGAGTCTCGTCTGAGTGAAAAGGCTGGAAAAGCAGCAGTAATAGAGTAGATTTCAGTTAATAGAGTAGATTTTAATCTAATTAATACAAAGACAAGGATAGATTGGGTTTTTTAACTGTAGTGAAAGCAATGAACCATCAGTAAAACTTCAAAAAGCTCTACTGTTCTTCAATCTGTTGACACATAAAAATAAAATCTGCAGTTCTAAGAGTATAAATGCTTAGTAATATTACTTCAGTGAGTAACAGCTGCAAATTTTGGTGCTGCTACATTTCCGAAGTAGTTAAGAATTAGAACAGAGCACTGGACAATTGAAGAAGAAAGCTTTCTGAATGGGAATGATTTGTATTTCAGTAAGTGTAAAACTAGTGTGAGGAGTGAGTGTAACAGTAGTGGAGCATTGGTTTGCTGCTTTCTTACAAGTTGCAGAGATAACAGCTTTTGAGTAAGGACTGAAAAAGATAGGAGAAGTGCAGTTACAAGTCTTGGTTTTGATCTAGCAAAGTGCATTAGCAGGAGTGCATCAAAACTGCCTAAGTAATCGTAATTTCAGTCTGCTTCTAGTATACAGTTCCGTTTTGTGAGATAAGGCTGATAACAAGCAGTACTAGATATTGTGTGACATTTTAGCTATGATTTTCTGCTCTTAACATCTACATTACTTTTCTTTTTTTGTCATCCATTTAGACGTAAAGAAACCGTAAGTTTCTGGTCCAAGGAAACAATGAGTAATAGACTTTATGGCAATAAATTAGAAAGGTGTTTTCAGCAAAGCAATGGAAAAAAAGATTAAGTAAAGACATGCTATGCTGTAGAAAATTGCTGGGATACATTTGCATTCTAAAAATATGTTGCATCTGTGCTCTGTTTGCCCTAACCTAGAAGGGCAACCTGGACAGGATAGATAAACCACCATTTCATATTCTCATGCTGGATTACAGGAGTCTGATAGTGTGGAGTTTGAAATACTGCACAGTACAAATAACAGCCCTCTTTAAAAGGAGAATATTTTGTTAAAGGTGGTTTTAGCTCTTCAGTCAGGGCTCTGGAAAAATGCTTACCTTCCTTCTGCTTAGATGGGAAAAATAGTGAGCTGCCATTATCTGGAGGGAGGAGAGAAGCATAGGCAGTTTGCTCAAGGACACGTTTTCCTATTGCTGACAACTTGGTTGCATTTTCAAGTCCTTTTTTGCCCTTTTTCACTCTAGATATTTGCTGTGAAGTACTGCTGTGGTAATGGCACAAATCAGCTGTCTTTCTGCCACATAATTTCTATTTCCCTCATATAGGAAGCAAGCTGCACGTTCACTCTTGGAATGTATGAAAAAAGGGTCATACGTCATCTGTGAGCATGCCTTCTACTCATGATGTCATATAAATCCTAATTTATTATATTGTAGAGTGTTCTAGTACCTATAAACAAAATCTCTAATCCTGCTAAATTGTGCTGTGTTTACAGCATCTCCAGCTCAAAACAGAATAGGAAGTAATACTGTTCTCTTCAGCCGTTTACATTGACCTTTGTAAAATGACTTGCAAGAGAGAGGTTGGAATTCAGTGCATTATTGCAGTCTGCTTTCTTAGCTATCTGCTATCTCTCATAAATAGATAGAAACTTGTCATTACTGCAGAATTTTCTTTTACTGTCATATAGACGAGGGTGCACTTAGCACAGCCTGGTATATAGGGCATTGGCATTTGGTAGCTGGACGGAAAGTCACCAGCTATGTGCCTTTCTATAGACCACGTTACACATAAAAATGGAATCAGACTCAAACATAACCACTTCTTAATCTATATTAATTCTTTAAATAAGATATCCTGGATGTATCTTTAATTTACACATTCACCTCTTGTCTGTAGAATCATCAAGGTTATACTAAATCGGCAGCAATTTGCTCTTCTTAAATTAAAGGAAAATCATTGCATTTAATTAAAATAAAAGCTCTTTAATTTGGATTATGTTGGCAGTTTTCTGCAGAGTGGGAACACCTGGGACTTACTGAGAGCGAACCAGCTATTCAGGCTGGCTCAGTAGAAGAAATTTCAGTAAAGGGCAAAGGGGGGTAGTTTTAGTGGGTTAAGATTGCAAAATTTACTCACTTGCAATTTGAGAGGTCGTGATTAAGTAAAGCAGAAGGATTTGGTTTTTTACGAATAAGGGGGTGTGGAGAAACAGACGTTAAAAGCACTACGTATCTCTGATGCCTGAATAAGTATTTTCTGAGCGATGAGCAAGTCTGCATCTGGTACCTGGTTTCTTTGTTGTCCCAAAGGAGAAACTCCTTTGCCGTATGTTTTATTAATATTTGCTTTGAGACTGTTAATGGTATTTCGGACCAAAATTATCCGAGTATGGTATTTATTTTTTCAGAATTCATGGAATATTATAACAGAAGTCACTTGTAAAAGTGAATTCTAGAGTAAAGAACAAATAGCCAATTGCTGATTTCAAAGGGGAAAAAAGCGTGTTTCATAATAGTGTAGGTGGAATTTCCAAATTTGTGTGTGTGTAATAAAGTTGTTGGTTTTGTTACTGCTTTTTTTTTGTTGTTGTTAAAAAAGGTTCAAGTTCTGTTTTTTCTTGAGAAAATAAGAAGTCAAACTGACTCATTTGCAAAGCTGAATAAATAGAAGTTGTCTGATCTGTCATTTTGCTTTTAATACTTTAGGTGCAGGTTGTAGTGGACGAAATAAATGTGGGAGGGCAAAAGACTTGTGCCACTGCTTGTTTGAAAATATGAAGGGTTTTAAGATGTCTGAAATACTGGAGTTGTAGAGTGTGTTTTGGGTGGGAGGATAGAAAGAAGAGGATAGGATTATCCTCTGTTAATATTAACAGATTTTCTGTTTATATGAAAGCTCACTAGACTGAAATGCAGCTGAAATTCCCAGAGATCCAAGCAAATCCAAAATATGTAGAGACTGATACTCCTCGTGAAGGTGCATGCTTTAAACAAAAACAGCACACATTTTTCTTTTTTTTTTTTTCCTTTTCATAAATATTCTTTAGGACCAAAGGAGACATGCTTAGTTGAAAAACATATATCCTCTGTAGGTTAGCTGTCAGGAAAAGGCATTTATCACTTTCAGTGTTGTTAATAGTGGCTCAGGCGTTAATTTCATCCATGTTTAAAATTAAGTCTTTTGTGGTAATACTAGCTCACCTGTATTTCATATCTTTGTGATGCTAAGATATTTTTAGTTGCGTGATGAAAGTTGGAACTCTCGGTGTGCCATATAGTTAAGCTAATACTTGAAATCTGATACATGCACTGTGCTTCCTAATGGATCAAGGCACTGAGTAAGATTTAGGCCGCCTAAAGAGCTGTCTGTGAAGCTGTTCATGAAGACAATTAATTTGTAGCATTTGTACTTACACTGGCTAGTTATTAGAATGCCTGCAGATCTTTGTTTCACAGCAAAAGTTGATCATCATCAGAGGTTAGTAAAGCAGGTGGACTCTGATCAAAGAGGTTTTACTGTCAGTTTTTTCTGTTCTCTCTTCTTTCTCTACAGCACACTAAAATCTGATTTCCAGGGAGTAAATTCAGTTACTTCACTGAACTTTGAAACTGTGATAATGTTTTGTGTTTAAGCATTCAGGTATTGTTGAAATTGTAGGTTTTTAATATGTACCTACCCTGATTCTGAAGTTCCTGTGGTTACAGCCATTTGCTAGGAGGAAGCTATTTGAATTAAAAGTTAAATTTTTGTTTTGTAGAGAAAATTGTGACAGTTAAATCCCTGTTCTTTTATAACATGCTGGTCTGTGGTGTTTTCCCCATAGCTTGCACCGCGAGAGAAGGCAGCTATGAATTACAATCAGAAGCTGAAGGAGAAGTTCCAATATCACCCACAGATCAGACGCATAGCTCAACACCGTCACTTGCCTAAAAGTATATTTTGCCAAATCAAGGAGCAACGTATCATGAGAGAAGCTCGTCGGCGAAAGTATGTCTTCCTCTTCTGGCTTTGTTTTGTTCTGATCTTAATAAAATGCATCACTGCAGTACTGTACCAGCAATGTATGGGAGTGATAGAGCTGCGGTCTGTGGGAGGAACAAGTATGAGCTACTTCTAACATCTGAATAAGTGATTATGAATGACTGGATTGATTAACCTTTGGTTATAAGGAAAATGCAGACAAGTGCCAGTATCAGTGAGGACTGACTGCTTCCCAAAAGTACACTGAAGAAATGGGAGTAAATACCATGTTGGAAGGAGCCACAATGCTCTGTTAAGCATGGCATGATGCAGCGTTGCAGTGGAAACAGAATGGGCTGGTTTGGGTGTGTGGAGTTCTTTTGTTTTGTTTTTTGTTGTTGTTTTGTTTTGTTCTGTGGTGTATTTTTTTCTTTTTTTAAATGCCAAACTCCAGGATGAGTGTTTTCTGTCACCTGAATCTTCACCGTATTGGAATTTCTAGGAGCAGAAGGTGGCATACTTTGCTGTAGCCATTAAATTAACAGTAAAACCAAAAAAAAAACCCAGAAAGGGTGGGTTTTAGTCATCTTTCTAAACTGAAAGACTCTACAAACTTGAGCAGCAAATCCTGTTGACGTGAAAACCAAGTAAGCTGAGCTCCCAAAAAAAGGCTCAATTTGAGACTTTTCTAAATGAACCAGTTTTAAAGTTATTTTTCAAAGGGACAATCCTCTTCCTCAAAAGAGGAAATATGTGGCTTTTGATTAATAAAAGCAAAGCAATTCTTAGAGTTTGGTTTTTGTCGTGTGTTGTTTTGTGTGTGTTTTTTTTTTTTTTAATTGTAGGATATCCATTAATAGCTTAAGGAGGAAGCTAGTATTTGTTAAATCTTAATGCTGACTACTGAACTTCATTTTTCTGTTTTTTGTTTCTAGGGAACTGAATCGTCGTAAGCACAGCAAACCGGGATCTATGCCGTTTGTGTCAGAGAGGAAGAAACATATTGTGGCAGTAGTGAAGTAATTGTTTTCACATGTATAAAATGTCACAATGACAGAAAATGTCACTGTTGAATGAATCCACTGTACAAAATTTGTTGGACATTGGTAAGGCAGCATATGGCTCCAGAAACATGGCTTTTCTTCCAAGTATACACATGCTCTGATTTCTCAAGTCATCGTCTGCTTTGGGTAGTCGTAAGAATTGGCCCTGTAATCTTTTATTGCCATTTGCCTGTCTGATGTTAATTGGCCCAACGCTGTGGATTGCAGTGGAGTTTGACTCTTTTGATATAAGCAGATAACTGGTGGAGGGTATCTGTCATTCAAATCCTATCCTTGATACAATTACTACAAAACAAGGATGAAATAGATTCAGAATTGTTAGAGGCAAAAGAACTTTGTTTCGTACAGAGTTGTAAAATCAGTTGTCCTTACACTGGTTTTGTTGGTTTTTTTTTAAAACAAATTTAATAAAGTAAACAAGTGACCTTAAGGCAATGGACTAGATCTTAATTATTGCAACTGATGAATATACTTATTATAGTACAATATATTATTTTTCTTTTATGCAAAAGGAATTCAATGGGATTCTTGGACATCTGTAAACATGTTTATTGTTTTTTTCTGTCGTCTTAACTATTGTTATGTCACTTGACAAAACTTCAGACTGTTGAAGTTGCTGCTATTAATGACATAGTTGGATAGATATCGTTTCTCTTTAGCTTATTTAAAACTCTGAAATCTGGATGAAAGATGATATAAATCATATAAAATGCAGAAAATTCTTTAGGTGAGATTTATTATAAGCCTTCTATTTTAAATTTATATAAGAAAAATAAAAGCTTCACATTTCGTAAGGTACCTGTAGCCCAAAGTTCTTTTACTGTGTGTCTGGGAAATGTTCTGCTTCTCTTCCAGTGGGATGGACTTAACTTTTTACTAAAGGTACTAAGGTGATCAGAAAACTGCTGGAATTCGACTCGGCCTTTTAGGCTGAAGGCTTCTCTTGCAGAAATGCAAGATACGCAATAACCATAATGTTGCTTAACATCTTCCGTACTAAAGGATTTTTTTAAGCCTTTGCACTACTATGCTGTCTGTAACTAGACTCCCCACACACACACAATTTATACACACAAAAAAATTATGAACTCAATTAGAATAAACTTTATAGTTTAACTTTTTCTTTTTAAAATCTGTAAATTTAGCACTTTGAGTACTTGCCTTCATGTAGCATCCTGTTTAATGTATCTCCTGACACTAATATCCATACGCATTTCTAGTTCTTACTCTTCACTTGTCTCTTCCAGCACTGTTTGGACAAGATTCCTGGATCATCATGGCAAAATTATGGCTATAATGCATCTTTTACTGTCTGGATCACTTTACCTTATGGAGTGATGCAGGAAGAGAAGCAGATCTGAAAAACTATAAGAAGCATGGAGCAGATCAGGCAATAGACTGGTGCTGGCTGTGTGCCTGTTGTACTAATACAGTGCACTCTGTGCCAAATACAGTTTATTTCATTCCTTCATGAAACACTGAGAAAATTGAGGGAGAATGTGTGGTCCAGAGTGTGGCTTGTGACATAGCTGTAGTCTTGCACAATTTGCAAAACCAGACTAATCTTCTGGAATGTGATTAAAAATTTTCAGCCTTGTCAGTTTAGCTTGAGTTGATGTAGTTGGTTGTTGATTTTTTGAGTCATGATAATGTCCGGTGTGAACAAGCCCTGCTGCTTGGAATTCACTAGCTTTGATGCAGAACTCTGAATGTGAGTAGAGAGCTTTCAGTTCTGAAGTTGGTTTGGTTATAGTGTGATATTGATGTGGAGCTCTACTGCATGAGCCATGTCCAAAGGATCTCTTTGAACATAAAGACTTTCGTGCACTCTTACTTTCAGACAGGCCCCCAAGTGGAGCAACTCAAAGGATCAGGGTTGGCTAAAAATGTTGCTAGAGAGATTGTAACAGCATGCTGAAAAAAAGAATTAGGAGGGTACTCAGAGGCTGTGTATTTGGATATGAATTCCTTTTCCAAATTCAGTGAGTGTGGTCTTATACAGACATCTTAGTCTTGTAATCAAGTGGGGCACCCTCTTGGCATTCCAGGAAAAAGTTGGTTTTCCAAAATGAAGTCTTGCTGTGACTTCCAGGAACATGTTAGTTGTAAAAGCGGTGTAGGTGTGGGCTGGGGCTTTTTGGTTGGAAGTCAGTTGTTTGGAATTTTGCAGGTTATGTTTGCAGTCTGACTGTTCAGAGGATCCATGGCCATGGATTTGTACGCTGTTGATTGGCTCCTTTTGGAAACCCTTACAGTTGGTCTCCAACGCTTTTTGTGACTATCCACCGAAAGTACTTAATGCCACAATACTCAGAGTAGGGTTTTTAAACTTACTTATTTTTAATATAGTAGTTGCCAAGTGGTAGCTCTGCTTGCAAGAAGTGCTCATACAAGTCTGTCACAGGCCATCACTGAAATGGTTTAGAAATTACATTGAAGGAGCTGGAGCTCTTAATCTTTTGTTTGCTTTATTTTTTCCCTCAGTGATTTGAGAGGTGTAATCAGGCCTCATCTTAATCACCTTAAAGGAGTTACCTAGATTTATCAAAATCCTTATATGCAAAGAGAGTATCGATACATGCATCTGCATGTATGCATACCTGAGTGTACATAGAATAAAATCTTTAGCATCACAAAAGATATGGAAAATGTAAGGAAACAGTTAATGATTGCCTAAAATTTTGGTGTGGTTTGTTGGGGGTGGGAAACGAGAAAAAGGGAGACGATGGACTATTTTCTAAACCGAATGGAGTGCCTACATACCTGCTGATTTAAAAAAACAAAACAAAACTGTATATATTCTTACTTTAGGAAGATATGTAAAGAATTGCTTTGAAAGAGAAATAACTTCTTTGGTACAGAAATACTTAAATCAATATTCATAGCCTTGGTGAATTTTAGCTTTGGATCTACGCATCTAAAGCGTCTATGGAGTCATCAATGTTTTAGTCCTGTTTTATCATAGCCAGGATATGATACAGATATTTGAATAAAATAATTTCTTTTTCTCTGTGTATATTCTAGATATCTAAAACTAAATTTCCACTCAGGTTTCTGAGGCGTATGTGGAAATAGATAACAATTTTAGACCAACTGAAAAAGTTCCACAGGAGTTTTGTTTTGCCACTGTCTATGTGGGTTTTCTTCACTTTGTTCATGGTAGCAGAATCCCCTGACCTTTGGGACTGGGGGGGGTTTTCCCCTCCCAGTCCAAAGGATCCAAGGCTGCCCTGATTCTGTATCCGCAAGCCCATAACAACACAAAACAATACCCGTGTGCACACTTACACACAGGGTGCATCTACACATGATACAGACAGTGAAGGCATGGCCAGCCACAAACGGGCATGGGGAGCGAGCAGTGCCTTTGCTGTGGCACCTGTGTAAAGACGGGCTGTGCTCGGGTGATGCAGCTCCACTCTCTTCCTTCTCTCCAGCTGACCAGGGCTGAAGTTCACCCGTGGGGCGTGGGGGCACCTGCAGCGTGCGTTTCTGGTAGCTGCTGTGAGACTGTCAGTCTGCACAGTGACTGGTGTCCAGCTCGTGTCTCCCAGTTGCTGGCCCCTAGACCCTCAAGTCCCCCGGACATGTGCTGCTGCTCCAGTGGCTCCTACTTACTCCTATTGCCCTGGTCATGGGCTATCCCGCTTGAAGTTTGCTGGCGTTGACGCATACGTGCACACAAGAGCAGTTAGAAATAGGCTGTACTAAGAATATCAGATGGACTGCAGCAATAAAGTGCAAGGCTCGTGCACTGAAGCAGAGTGGGTAAGCTGTCTGCCTGGGACTGGGCCCCTTTATCCTCTGTCCTTGGGTTTTCCATGCTTGTTTCTCTCTGGTGTACCTTAGCCCCTCCCTTTACACACCTTTGGTGCTTCCCTTAAACATCCCATAGTAAGTTTTGCACATTACTGCAATCCCCTTAAAAAAATCCAGTAATAAATTTTACATAGTCCCCAAATTCCCTCTGTTCCATCCCTAAATTCTCATCCCCCTGTATCATGTGAGAATCTACCCCTTTAGGTAATCCCTCCCTTTGCACAGCTGTCGAGGGAGTTCCCTGCACTTGTTTTAGTGGGTTTTGCACCAGGACCAATGATCTGAATTGTCCTTCAAGGCTTTTAGCACTAGTGAGTCAGCGTGCTTGGTTTTCACTAATTGTTCTTCTGATCCCTGCCATGGCTTTGTGTTTAATTTGCTCAGCCTTTAGTCGGGTAACCTAACACGCTCTGTTATATGGAAATTCTCTGCAGTGCCCTCTGATCCTAGTTACTGGACCAAGAATGTGGGGGTTGGATTAGAATTCATCTTGCTAAACCATAGATATCTAAGGTACAGGCACGGTGAACAGCTTTGTGTACCTGATCTCGCTCTATACTCCGTGGAGATAAATAGTTATTTTAGGGGATATTTCTCCCGTACTTCAGACATTTATATTATGATTTCAAACTTTATTTCATAATTAACATTGTGATACAAAAGGCAGCTGGTTAACGTGTGAATATCTGTTTAGGTCTGAACAGAATTGCACACAGAGGCGATTAGGTTTAAGATGAGCAAAACCAGCAACAGGTGAACACCTTCTGGAAGTTCTTGTCTGCTATTCGGCATTGCAAAACTCTAAAAACATTTGGAGATGAATGAGTTTCTGTAACTGAGGACAAAGAAATTTCTACGGATAATAGCTTGTGGGAAACTTGAAGAGCTCAATGTTATGCTGGAGAGAGATGGAAAGGTTTGAAGAAGAGGGACTTTCATTAGAAAGAAAAGACTGTTACGTGCTCACCTAGGACTTCGGGGGCTTTAGAAGGTATGTGAAGAATTCTAGGACAAAATCAAAGACCATACTTCAAATACCACCAACTAAAAACTGCTGAAAGTGTCATTCCTCACTATATTAAATGAAAAAAATACACAGTTCCTCTGAGTTGAAGATGATGTTCCTTATACACGGTTTGAAACAAACTTAAGGACTTACTTTCAAAGTTGATGAGTAATTACTGTTATACTGACTTTAAGCAGAACTGCTGTTTTTCAGTGGCTTGAAAGTTTGATCTGGGATCCCTGTGGATTTTAGGATATGAAGTGGAAGATCTTGGTTTCTGAAGTTTTTCTTATAGTAATAAATGTTAGTATACTTAGTGATTTCATTTTGTCCAAGTCTGGAGCAGTTTCAGCAGATGCAAACGTTGTGTTCTCAGTGGGTAGATGGATATGATCAGGAGTTTATAGCATGTTGCATCATGTTTTCTACTTTTAGGGCTTGTGTGGGCAAAACCAAAGATCTGTCAGCAGACAAAGGAGCATTGCTGATTATTAAGTAGATAAACGGATGGAGATGGTATTTTGACCATCATTGTGAAAATGTGATTAAAAACCACAATACAATAGAAAACCTCAGATTTAATATAGATTTAGTAGACATGCCGTACTCACGTATTTATTACAAGACTGACATCCAAGCCTCTAGCTTGTGTTCAAGCAGAGTGGAATTATTTAAAGATGTGACTTTTTTCTAAGAGCCTTATTGTAGAATAAGACAATTTTTTTTCAGCAGTCTGAAAAATACCATTAATTTACAAAACAGCATATAAGAGCTGTCATGGCCTAAGGTCCAAGTGAACAGGGGGAGGCAGCAAGGGATAGGGGATCTGTTACATCTGCCGAGAGAGGCCATTGCATCAAACACCTGCATGAGCCAAGTCTACTAGTTTATGATAGAGCCAAACCTTATCAGCAGCTACAGTCTCAGTCTGAGCGCTCCTGCTTTTGCTGTCTGGGGCAAACATCCCTGGGTAGCTAGGCAGCAGCATTCGGTCATTACTCATTTCTCTTTCACTCCATCCTGCAAGAACAGCTGTTTGCTGGTTTTCTGCACTTTGAGGTCTTGGGGAGAGACTGAATAGTACCTAAGGATGAAATCACTTCTTCGTATTTGTAAAATTGGTTTGATCAGAAGATTACAGGTTTTCCAGCATTACGGTTTTCTTTCTCTTCTGTTTTTGTTCTCCTCGCATTCTTGCTTCCCTAAATAGCACCTAAGAAATTACTGCTTTCTCTGTGGTCATTGTTGACTTGGCTGTATCACTTAGCTTTTGCTAACCAGAAAAGAGAAATACTTCTTTCTTGAGGTTATTTCTACCATATAGTATTATCTGGTGGAACATTACCCTGAATCCCTCCAAAAATGAGGATTGTTAAGCTCTGGAAGACCTATGGTCACTTTAATCCTTTGCAGATGCCAATGAACCTACGCTATGGTGTGCATAGTGTTTGGGATGTATTAGGGGAAAGGTAACTTGGTCTCAAAAATGCCTGGAGGATGAGAAGAGAGGAGAGCCAAAGGGGAAGGATTATTACCAAAATATAACAAGGTTTTGCAAACTGGCCAAAGGGGTGGGGTTTGGCATGGCAGGAGTCGGGGGAGCTGCAAGGCACAGATGGAGAAGGAAGGAGCATGTCAGCAGTTTTCTCACTCAGCTTGAATAAAGACGATAGGGAAAAAATCAATCTGTCTTATGCTATAAGAATGTAAGGTGAAATATCTAAAATGCCTATTTTTTTTTTTTTTTTTTTTTTTTTTTTACCCCACAAATGGGATAATCCAGCATTTAAGTCTGAAGGCAAAAGATTCATTGGCTCAGCTGGATATCTAAAGGTATCATATTTATAGACCAGCTATTTCAGGAATGGAGCCTGTGTTCTTTTACATCACTTAAGGCAAAATATAACCTTGGCAAACAAAACCACTGGCAATATTTGCAGTTGCGTCATTCTCAAGTGAGTATTTAACATCAGAAAACGTTAGGACATTCATGATAAGCCACTGTTTTTACATAATCCTGTCGGTTATGGCTGTCTAGTGGCTGCGGTACAACATCTTGAACAGAAAATACTCACTATCACAAGTTAAAGCAGCATGGAGTAGGTAACTGGATTATGAAATTGATGTCAAGTCATGGAATACACTTAATACAGTAATTGGGTGTCTAAATGTGATTTGAAACTAAGGTTTAATCAGAAGAGATTTTTTTTTTTTTTCCCCAGAAATAGAAAGAATATAACCAGGAATCTGACTCAGTGACAATTCTTTTAATTGTGGATAACGTGTAGCAATTTGCTTCAAAAGACAAATACCTTTATGGGTTTTATGCCTTATTCCGCGGAGAGTCTTTTAGGTGAGCTGCCCTAGACAGAGATTTTGACTGACCTCTCTACATTGAAGAAATGTCTCAGTGAATTTTGGACCAAGTCAAAATTCAATTGGGTAGTTACGCTAAGGGATGCATTTATGGTGGCAGATATGGAAAAATGTGGCAGAACAGATCAGAACTAAACGCTCAAAAAAAAAAATCTATTAAATTTTTGTTAAAATGTTTAGCAATCAAAGACTTTATTCACAAGATGGGAAGAGCTGAAATAGTGTGCGGTGGGATGCTAAACTAACCAGTTAAGTATTTCAGTGAGAGATATCTGAAGGAAGAAACTGCAGATCAGTCAGGTTCTCATTTTATCCATCTGTCTTAATTCAACCTACTTTTCATATCATCAGAAGCGTAAGAGTTCAGCTGCCTTTAAGCTGTACTATCAGAAGCCAATGCCTTCACCGTTTTCCAGATTTTCTTGCAAAACTGCTGCTTCAGTGATTGCTCTGCTGAAAATGTCCCTCTGGTTTTCTTAGCTTTGGGGATGCCAAAGTTCATGCATCTTGGGCCACAATGTAAAGGTGTGCCCAGTCCACCAACGGGGCCTGCTTTATTCTGTGCAACTACATCTCTCTGGGTAACCAAGGGGAATAGCAATGCTAAAAGCAGTTTTCCATGCATTCCTTCGTGACCCACAGGTATATGTTTAATGCATAGCTACAAAAGACTCCTAGCTTGTCGTGGAGGGCATTACATTTCCCTGCTGGAGGCCAGCCACGGAAAAGCATGGCTTTCCACTTGAGTCGTTTACTCACAGATGCAATCATGCAAAAGTTGCTGGTTTAGTAAGTGAGCTAATAACTTTTCTCAAGACTTCCCTCTAATGAAGCGATACAATCCTTTGAGGTCACACTGATTTTCACCACCTTTATTTTTTGACTTTCTGACTTCAGGACATTTTATTCAGTTCTGACAGTTCTTTAGCTGCATGTTTTTTATCAATGTCTCCAGGAGGCAGATACCATCAGCAATGTCCAGACCTACACGTGCGTGACCTGATCACAGAATTTCACTGTCTGGAAGATCTGTTGCCTACAAAATATGGTAAATTTATTATTAACTCCAAACTAACTGGTTAGAGATCTTGGCCTGCCTGGTGTCTTAATGAAAACCACAAAATTTTCTGGGTATTGTACAGAGTCACTGAAAAATTTTGGAGATCCTCTTGAAATCTTTCTGAAAGTCAACACAATCTAGGCACGTTTGGTGTGTGCCATGTGTTGCTGATGTGTATAGGTTGTTCAGTGACAGGGCACAGCCTGAAAATACGGTCAGCATAAGATCAGGCTGCCAACAGTAATCTGTTGTTCTTAAAGTACCTGATGATGCAGCGATGTTGCAAATCCAATTCAGTGCAAGTACGTAAAAGAATTTTCTGGAGAGGACTGTGATGCCGTGGCAGTTCTACAGTTCCTAAAAGTGTCTTTCAGGTAGTTTTTTAAAGGTTTTTCTTCTACGTGCTTCTACAGTGGACTCATTATCTTGTGCTTAGTTCAAGATCTTCGGCGTCATTTTGTGTTCCTTTTTGCTGCCTTCTTTGAGCGGATCTGATCTGTTTCACACTACACTATGCCTTCCAGTTCTTGATTTTTAAGCTTTCAGCTTAATGCAAGATGATTTCCTCACAGTTACTGTCTTATTTGAATTACCCAAACTGATTTTTTTTCAGGTGACAGCACAGTTTCAGTATGCCATGAAAGTCTGCTCTCTAATTTGGTTTTTTTTGGATGGTAATAATATTTCCTTATTTGTTTTTTATTAATTCATTCTAGCTATGATTAAAATCACCTGCAAGCTCTTTGTGGTTGGAAGACAATCCTCAGGAGCCCCCTTTTTGCTGCCCGCCAATGTGATAGTCACCTTCATAACCATTTATTCCTTTTTTCCATTTTTAATGGCATTTTAGCCTGAGTGTTAGGCAAGTTCTCCTTTGCCAGTCCCTCTCTGATGATGCTACTCCATAGCATTGCAGCTAGCCTTGTCTAGCCATTGAAAAACACTGGAAAAATCTTAGTTCTGATAAACAAATTGTGAGGCTCTTTAGTAAAATATGTTATGTGAAAGCTGAAAATTATGCCTGTCTGTGGAAAACTTGTTTTTTAAGAACTGACATTTAAATTCCATACATTTGAGTGGTGATTTTCTTAATTGCTGCTTCTGCAAGTATTTGCTTTAAATTTATTTTCATGATGGCAGTACATATGTCATACTCGTCGTCAGCACATACAACTTACATGCCCAAACATTCAGAAGAACAAACAAAAGTTTCTGCAGGTTAAAACCTGGTATGCCTGCAATTTTGTTACAACCAGTCTGATGTGATTTTGTGGGCAGAAGAGCATGTTCTTGCCTTCAACAGATGATTTAATTATCAAAGTTGGATGTGTTCTTCTTCAGTACTGCTGTGTGAACAAATTCCAGGTATCTAAGTCACGTTCAGTCTATAATTAGTTGTCCCTACTTTCCCATTCATGCCTAACCATGTCAACGAGGGCGTGCTGCTGCTAATGAAGTTCTGTAAGATGTTTTAGAAGTGGTTTTGTATCGTGGTAGCACTTGTAGGTGAGGATGAAAACCCTCCTACTTTGAACTGTGTACCTGCTCCTTTGCTGTTAATTGGTTCCTCGTCTGTCTCGCAGGGCTCTTTACATGGTGTCACTCACAATCAGTGCAACTCTCTCTTTCCCTCCAGCTGGGGAACCTGAGTAGTTCATGATTTTATTATTGTTCTTCAATTTGATACAATCTGTTCCTGACCATCTGTACCCACTCATGCTGAGAATATCAATACTGTAATTTTCCGTCTCCCTCATAACTTGAGCTGATTTTTTCCAGCTTGCAGCATGGCATGTACATGCCAGAATCTTATACATAACATGGAATGACTCTGGAGCAGCAGCTACTTCAAGGTTTGAGTTCCTTGCTGAGGCAGGATTGGACTGATGCTTGTTGCACAGAATCATTTGGGATTATCCACTAATGCAAGCAACTGAGATGGAAATTGTCATGGAGACAAAGTGAAGACTTAGCCAGTAATATTTTTGAAGAGGAAGGTGGTCAGCCTTGCATCCAGCTCCCACGCTTGAAGAATCGAGAGAGAAATTTCTGTCTGGCCTCTATCTTTGATGCACCCAGCCTTGGTAGACCTGTCGGGAGTTTACATAATCCTGCTGACACAACTCTTTGGATCAGAATCTCCTAAGCAAGCCAACGCAGCAAGGTACTAGTTTCAGAAATGGGGAAAAATGTGGGTTTGCCTGTGTGGGGTGGGGGGAGTGTGTGTGTGCATGTGTGTACTCCGCATAATTCTGGCAATTTGTATTCTAGTATACTCAGAACTAAGCAGGTTAATTTAGCTTTTCCTCTATTTGTTCATAGCTGGTGCTTAGAGGATTTTGAAAATCCTATTTTCAGCCATCAGCTAATTTCATTTACATAGAAAATACTACAACTGTTATATGTTGTCTGGTGGACTATTTTATTATTGTTTTTTTAAATGCTTTTTTCTTCACATGATGTCTTGAAGTAAAACGCTTCTAAATGACATGTGATTAGAAATCTGATAAATTAGGTCCTTTCAGTATTTAACTAATCCTTCAGGTCCTGCAGACTCCTACATTTGTGTGTGTGTGAGAATATGAGGGAAAATAAAGATGCATAATGGACTATAGCAAGAGGTTTCAGTGATGTTATAAACCACAGGAGTGAAGTTCAGATAGTTTATGGTCCAGTTAACAGAAACTCTCAATAGAATTATATCTCTATAAATCGAAATTTTGCCTGTTGCTTATTTTCTATATGTGGTTCTGACTCATGAATCTATGCCCTGTAGAAATTTCTATTCCTTCTTGAGTCATGCAAATGTTGACTCCTATCACCCCAGATCTTGCTTTCTCCAGTGATTAGCTCTGTTGCACCCTACTCTGTTGTCATGTATTTTTTATTTCATGTAATATCACTGTTTCGGGAAAAAAAAAGTATTGCATTGATTTTTCTTTTAAAAAAAATAATGTAGAACTAATTGTACCAAAATTGGAGAAGTACAAGAGGCAATCGGTATACACATGATGTAGAACCAAATAGGAAAAATGTAAACACAAACAGAACACTTTATGTTAGTTCCTTCATGCTACCTTCATCCTGCTTCTGAGGTTGAAGGTCTGAACGCAGCAAAACATCATTGAGAAGCACACATGAGCATCATCAGATAGAGAGACAATATATTCCTCTCTATGAGAGGGTTTAGTCAGGTAGTGAACAGGTCTACCTTTTCCTCTTTAAGCTGTCCTGTGAAAGAGTAAAGCAAAGCTGAGATATCTTTGCATATACTTCTCATCCTATGTACTGATACAGAAAAAAACACGACATAAAGCAATGTAGTTAAATAGTTGCTGGGTATGAAGTCATGGACAGTAACTGTAGACTTCAGGACAGTAACAGATGAATAAATAAAAAGCCTAAGGTGCTGGATCAGCTGGACAAAGTCACAGGAGGCAACTTTCTGACTAGAAATGAGAAACAGTTCCTTGTGAGAGAAGGAAGCAGCCATGTGTCCAACATGTCCTCCTTGCTTTCAGGATGTGAGTCAGCAGCGTCGTCACTAGCTGGCCTGCAGTCACTTGCTACGATGGGTTAGATGCAGCTCTTCCCTTTTTAAATCTTAGGCTGCATCTGCTGAAGGATAGAAAGAATTTAACTTTCTGTTCTGTGATGGAAAGGTTGAGGTGTTGAGCAATGAAAGTGCTTTCAGTAACAGCCAGATTGTCAAAATCTGACTGCCTGCTTTGAAATGAGGTTGTTAATAATGTTCTGCTGCAGACAAGGGCCTAAAAGACATTTTTTTTGTATTGAAGTGAGTTGTCTTTGAATTCAGATTGAATGTCTCATCTCTTGGTCGATAAAGGGTGACACAGCTGGTGAAAGGACTGGAAGGAATGTTCTATGAGGAGCAGCTGAGGACTTTGGGCTTGTCTCATTTGGAGAAAAGGAGGCTGAGGGGCGACCTCGTTGTTCTCTACAGCTTCCTGAGGAGGGGACGTGGGGAGGGAGGTGCTGAGCTCTTCTCCCTGGGATCCGGTGACAGGACATGGGGGAATGGTTCAAAGCTGCGCCAGGAGAGGTTCAGACTGGACGTTAGGAAGCATTTCATTACCGAGAGGGTGGTCAAACACTGGAACAGGCTTCCTAGAGAGGTGCTCGATGCCCCAAGGCTGTCAGTGTTTAAGAGACGTTTGGACAACGCCCTTAACAACATACTTTAACTTTTGGTCAGGCCTGAAGTGGTCAGGCAGTCAGACTAGGTGATTGTTTTAGGTCTCTTCCAACTGAAATAGCCTATTCTATTCTACCAAAGACTGCATTGGTAAAGCTTGCCACCTGGAGACTAGATCCATGGCCTGTGTAGTTAGAGAAAGCAAGGAGGGAAAATCCCGAGGTGACTGCTATAAATCATTATTTCCTTGGAGAAGGCAGGTTGCCAGTTTCATCAAAACTAGGTGACCAGAAAAGTAACCCATTTTTGATGCTGATTTGTCAAATCTTGACTTGTCCTACACTCCTCTTGGGGCACAGTGATTATTACCTAAGAAGCAATGCTTTATTTCCATGTATAACTTGTTTTTCTGTATCTTTTATGACTGAGTTTTGGACACGGGTGTGTTACAGGCTACTCTTTACGGGTTTTGAACTGCTGACAGCCATTAATGCTTTTCAAAATGATGGTGAATGACAGGTGAATACCTATGAAACCCATAGTATCACCAACAAAATGCCATCAATCGTTATCGATGGTTTCTTGCTTGCTATCCTTTGAAATAGCCGGCACAAGGGAGAACATGCGCACAGAAAGGCGGCTACTCATCAGAACAGCTCATATTCAAGACAGAAATATAGGAAAGAATGCACCCAGATAACTATAGGAATTTATTCAGATATTTACTGTTAATACATTGGTGGAAAAATAAAAAAGATTATTAATCTAGCCTCTGTTATGGAGAGACGTACAACAGTAACGAGATGAGCATTGTAAGGACATGATTGCATTACTGAGGCAATTATGAACATCTAACCCTCCGTGCAGGTGGATGCCTTGTGCTTTTGCACACGCAACAGGTTTATTGGCCCCCTGAATTAACATCTAGGACAAATTCAATCCACTGTGTGGCCAATGCTAGAAAGCTTCAATGTGCTCATTTTGCTCTGTGGGAGAGCATGTAAGTTTGCTGTGGAAATCTTCCCTGTGCAAATGTGGAGAGGAGGCTGGAAGTCTTCCTGCGCCAGGGTATCCTGTTTGGGCTTTGCATTACATCAACTTTGTAGCACTAATCTGAATTGCAGCACAGTGGTTAAGGAAATACAGGCTAAGCAGTAGTTTTAGCTCAGTGTTGTGTACTTTCTAGGTATTAGGGTAGTTACTGGCTCTGTTGTTTTCCTTTCCAACTTATAACCCCCCTGCTTTTGAAAGTGTCATCCACTAATTTTATAGTGGATGTAGTCCCTTTTATAAGTGACAAGGCAGGCTTTAACAGCTGATAGTCTATAGTATTGCCTCACTAAGAGATTCCTTGCACACTGAGAGTGAAATAACTCCCTTTACATACAAAGAAGGAAATTCACTACACTTTTTTGATATAACTCTTTGAAATGCAAGATGAAATGTAAAAAATTAGCTCATATTTTATTACCACTTCCCTTCCATCCCTTCCTTCACATGATAATTTTTCATAGAGAATGCTTTTTTTTTCTGTCCACTGTGAAAATAGATAATGTGTCCAAGCTGCTGCTTCTGCTACCTCACTATAATCAGGAAAAGCTGGAAATAAAAATATAAAGTTATCATCCATTCATCCATTAATGTTTTAAATATCTTTTCTGTCTGTCAGCAATCCTAATGTAATTTTCATGTCAATTTGTAAGACACTGTAGCCTAGGGACAGTAATTGCTGTACTCAAAGGTTGTATATTTTCTTAGACTAATATTGCTAGCAAAAATAGCCAAGCTTTTGTGCACATGAATCCCTTCTCAGAATGTTTTGATTTCCTACTTATTAGAAAATCATTATGAATGTAATTATATTAATGTAGCTAGTGAATGAATCTTGTTTTAATCATGCTTGTGCTCTTAAATATGGCAGAATCCCGATCTGGAGAGCAGAACACAAAGCAGACATCGTCATGTTACCATGCGTTTGCTGACTCTCATTTGGCCTAATGCAATTTTTCCCTTAGCCTAGTGAAATGCCAAAGTTGATTAATGTTGATTAATACTGTTCTTCATAAACTTTTCATGCTGCACAGTTTGATTTTATCTGAGGTATGTCAACTAGTATCAATGGGAGCTTTTTCAGGAAAACAGTACTAGAAAGTGTCAAATAAGTGCTAATGATCTCAATATACAAGAAAGAAATTGTTTACCAATTAGACTTTAGATTTTGTCATTCTAGTGCCTTCTGTCTCTGGAGTATAAAATGAACTTTCACAAAATACTGGCTCCTTTCTTCATGCACCAGAACTAAAATTATAATGAAAGAGTCTTTGCTTGAATATAAAAGAAAAAATTGCCTGTACCCTTATAGTTTTATCAGCAGTTTAACAGTGCTACCACTTCTGCCTTTACCTATTATTTGAATTAATTTAACTTCCTGATTAATTTTCTGGTCATTTGGCAGATGTGAAACCTACATAGGTAGATTTCTAGATAGAAAATACCATATGCTAAGTTTTAATTATCATCCCTTTCAGGCATGTTTTCATTATCAAAGCTGCTATATTCCAGGTCTGCAAGAATTAACCTTAGTTGAAAATCCAAACAGCTAAAGCCCAGCTGCCTTTGGATTTTGAGGAAAATGAGCAGTCAAACCAGTGTTTTCTTTCTCTTGCCAACAGAGAGGCCACAACTTAAACTGAGTGCAGTGAAAGAAGGACCTCAGTAGTGGCCTGGTTTTGCATGGATGGATGCTACCTTGAGAACTTCCTGCTCCTGTGATACTTTGGAAAAAGCTTAAACAGCTCTTCTCCAGCAATGCCCTTCTGCCTCCAAAACCCTCTCTCCTTATTTCTCTTCAAAGATCACTTATCTCATGATAATGTCAATGAAAAAATAGTCATCTTCTACTTATTTTAGTGTTGCTACCTTTATCTTATTGTTGTCTTCTCTTTTAAACCCGCTGCATTTATCTGAGTTACCCACCCGTTGCATTTTGTCTATGGCGCTCTGAGCTTTCTGTGGCAACAGGCTGTTTTCTGTGCTATTTTTTCTGTCAATATCTAGGGCACTAGACTCTTCATACATGACTAAGCCTTCTAGGCATCACTGTAATAATAATAATAATTCAGGATATTATTACTACTTTTAATAGTGAATAATGAATTGAGAGACAGAATCACATAGTAGACTCCGTAAAAATAAAACACCACAAACAAAACCCAAAAAACACACACACAAAAAACCCCAACAACAACAAAAAGGCAAACAATCATTTCTATCTTGTATAAAATCAGAAGATTTGAGACTTTCAAGCTGTCACTACAATAGGAGTGAATATATTCCCGAGATCTGGTACAGGATACTCTGTACCAACTCTGAAGGACAATCTTATGACTAAATGAAAAAAAAAAAAAAAAAAAATCACATGTGACTTAAGAATACTGGTATTTCTTCTGAAGCAGCTTGAGTTTCAGAAATGTAGGAGGGGTCAGGGAAGAGGGATTAGAAGACAGCAAACAGGGAAGGCAATGCTGCATTCGTACCTTACAGGAACATGTGATAACCTACTGTGCCAATGTAAGCCTGCACTTTATGTGTTGAATAATGTATATATACTCATTATTTTGGATTTTGAAACCTGTATAGTGTATCTGACAACTCAAAATAGTTAAAAAGTGCCCAAGTTGGGGACAATTTTTAATACAGATGAAGGTATTAAATACCAATGAATGGCCTGTGAGTGACCGATAAAAATAGATTCTTGTATGGTTTTGATAGGATACTCGAAAAATAGCTGGACAATTGCTACACTGTTGAAAACAAAATCCTTGACTTATTACTATCAGGGCCTGTTAGAGTACAGGAATTAACTTACTGCCCAGTTACTTAGAAACATTGGTGGTACAGGTCAAGAATCAAACAGAAACGTATAACCAAAGAATTCTCATTAAGCAGGAATTTTCAGCTTCTTTCAAAAATTCTTCCTTTGAGTTTCAGCTGACTAACTGAACAACAATCAAAACTGAGTTGTCAAATTCAGACAGAAAATATTGAGTAAGTTTAAGATCCTGTAAAGACTTTTACCTACACCTTTAATTCAGCATGTTTTATGTCACACTTAGTCAGAATATTTCAAACTGAGCATGTAAACAAAATTTCAGGAACAAGACATGATTAAGTTTTTAGACTTGATCATATTTATGATCTTATGAACTGCATATGTCTGTGTATAATTGCTCTGGACAAAGCATCCCAAGCCCTAGAAATCATGACTATCAAGTATCCCATTCTTAGAATCATAGAATGCTTTGGGTTGGAAGGGACCTTTAAAGGTCATCGGGTCCAACCCTCTGCAATGAGCAGGGACGCCTTCAACTAGATCAGGTTGCTCCAAGTCCTGTCTAACCTGACCTCATAAAAAATTTCTTTCTTACATCTATTCTGAATCTACCCTCTTTTAGTTTAAAACCATTGCCCCTTGTCCTATTGTTACAGGCCCTACTAAAAAGCATGTCTCCATCTTTCTTATAAGCCCCCTTTAAGTCTTGAAAGCTCTCCCCAGAGCATTCTCTTCTCCAGGCTGAACAACCCCAGCTCTCTCACCCTTAAACCAGGAAACAACCTAACTGATCTGAGCCTTTCTTTGGTTTTCAGCCAACTGTGCTTATAGAACACCTATGTCACAGGGCCTCTCCCACTTTGCATTTCAAAATACAACGCGGATGCCAGGTTCTCAGTCCACTGAGAGAAGGCCAATCAATCTGTCACCTCCCAAGCTGATCTAGGTATAAGGTTGAAACTCCTCCATAACCCCAGCAGCTACCATGATGCCCATGGGGAGCCCCCACTCCTTTAATCCAGAAGATTTTTGCTAATGGTGCTTCCTAAGCAGAGCAAGGGTTTGGAAGTTACACTCTTCAGCACGACTTAAGGATTTCCCCCTCCTCCTGAGTCTGTGAAGGTACTGATCACATATGCGGAGAGGAGGAAAAAGTGGGGGCACTAGCTAGAAGACCAATGTTTTTCCATCTACTGCAGACAGATCATTTACACGAGTTTAAGTAGGAGGGTCTATTTCATCCAGTATAGTTGACATAGGGATATGGGCAGTACTATGTAAACTATGGATTACCCTTTTTTGTGAGAAATTAGAGTAACAAATAAAGAAAACTAACTTTTACCCATAAATACATAGCATTCTTCAAATCACTTATGGGGAAGTATCCAACTAAAAGAAATTTGCTTGAAGCAGAAAAAAATTGCATATGGAGTAAGCAAAATCCTCCTGAAAGAAACCAAATAAAAATGTAGGTGACATTACACAATATAATTAGCTTCCCCAATGTAGACAGGGGGGAAAGCTGGGAAAGATCCAAGTCTGCACCAGTAAACCAGTCCATGATGGTTTGGTAGCACTTAGTGTAGGACCTGGGAATCATAAATTGTTGCAGTGTAAAGTTTTGTCCTTCCTTGACAGGAATTTGAGGAGTCCCTTGCAAAATGCCTCCAGGAAGAGTCCTACAGGATGCATTTCTTGCTGGTTATACGTGTGATTTGATCCATCAGGAGTCCAAGTACTGGAGACTTGCAACCACAAATGTGTTTTTCATTTTCTCCATTCACTGGTCCATAACAGAATACTTGAGTTCCTTTCATGTCAGCTACATAAAGATGTTTTCCCAGTGAATGTTTCAAGTTTGGAGAAAAATAATAGAAATAATCAGTTACACTGGATTCCTCCCTTATACAAAACCATTATAAAGCAGATGTTAGTGTTACCATTTCAGGAATTACACTTAGCATGCTTGAACGATGAATCTACCAACTCATTTACTCTTGTAGTTGCTATGAGGAAGGAAATGGGAGTAAGTATAATGAGACCCTTAGTGAAAGACATTTTGTGGTGATATATAAAACTAGGTTACAATACCACTGTTTCCTTGGGAACCCCTCTTGTCTAACAGAACTGGAAAGGAACAGACGAAAAAAATGGGTATCAGAAAACTTGTATTAATAACCTTGCTGGTGTCAGTACATTTAGATGACTTAGAGAAGCCACCAAAAGAAAGTATCGTGTCCCTTTGATATATGACTGGAGTGAATTTGCAGTTGCAGATTATACAGTGGAAGAACAATTCCAACAGAAGAATGTAAAACAGGGATGGGAATCTGCTTTTTCAGAGTATGGTAGTGAGTTCAGAACAAGAGCTGAGATGAACAGGAAGGGCAGGCACCTGGAGACACGTTGAAGGTTGGAATTTATAGATGTTTCACTAATGAGGGAATTACAAATGAACGCGCCTTAAAAATAAGTTTCATAAATCATCATACTACATGATAATAATTTGTCTTGTTGGTTGATTGTAGATTATTGTTGACACCATTACTCTGGAGCAGGTACCAAAGTCTGTGCTCCAAGTATATTTTCATCAGTATATCACCTGGGTAATGTAAATAACAGTAACAGCATGAGACAATTCTGTGCAGGCTGACAGGAATGTGAACAAATAATGTTTTAATTTAATTACAGGAAAATGTGAGGAATGATAGATGGAACTGATGGGGATAAAGGAAAGTAGAAACATAGAAAGGTCAAGTTGAACCATTTCTTCAGTGAGTCACAGAGTGTCTTCTGCTCTGAATCTGCTCTCTCTTTTCAAAGCAAATAGCTAGATAATATACGGGGGATTACAGCTCATGTCCATGGATTTGTTTGTTTATAGTTACCTGCTTAATGGTACAGGATTTAGTGGGAGCAGAGCAAATACCAAGGAGAAAAGAAAGCTCTTGAAATTCTACAATCATGCTGAGAGCACGTATTTGTAATTCGTGGATGAAAAATCACAGGCACGTTGAAATGATTACAGAAGCAGGCTGTAAATCCAGAAAGTTCAGAGGTAAATATCCATTGGAAAGAAATTCAGACGAATGAAGCAATGCACAAAGAACTGTCGTGATGTCTTGCAACCAAAACTACAGTGAGAATATTGTTAGTGTTTATGGTTGAGACATGGCATGAAATAATTTTGAAACAACTGTGTAACCTGACATGGTGGAGAGACTGCTTTCAAGTGGTCTGGGTCTTTTTAATTAATCTTAGAAGCGTTTGAGTGATTTCTCTCTTTCCTCACTTCCTCAGGATAAAATGTAGTTTCCCAAAGGGATCAGTCCAGTTAATTCTTCCATTCAACATTTATAGATTGATAAGGACTGTACTATCTTTGGTAATCTGATGACACACAGTTCTACATTTCCTCCTCTTTTTGACTTCGATGCCAGATTTATCTAGTGCCTGGAAGAAACAAGGAACTGGGTGAGAGCCAGCTAGCTGCAATCCAGTCCGAAAGGTGAAGGTGATGTGGACTAGAAGAGCAGGATGCTTTCAGGGTTTGATGAAAAATCATACAGTTTATTTTACAAGGTTATCTGCCTAAATATAGTATGCTCAGTTTCTATAGAATGGTTTATGTACAATAACAATTCTTGTATTATATATGATTTTACATCCAGAAATGGAACAGGCTCCTTTCAACTAAGGATGCCAAGGACACTTCTTAGACAAAATTAAAATTTCATGAATATATGTGCATGATAATAGGTATGGATTACTGTTAAGACTTGCTTTGCCACCTATCATGTCTTGCTGGTGATCTGTTCCCCCAGAACTTGTTTTCCCAAAGCAACGATGTCTTCAGCCCAGAATCTCATGCAGAACTCTTCAGCTAGTGGAGCTACATCCTAGAATTTATTCTCTGTGGAAATACAGCTAATGAGGACCAGGATACTTTCAGGAAGATGACTTTTTTTTTTTTTTCCCCCTCAGGCCTTTGCACTTGATTATAAGTTGAAGTCATAGTCCATTACAAACAGCACCAGCTCCAAGGATGTATGATCTGTGGTGGAGATTTCAAACTGTCCAAACTAAACCTTACAAAACCACTTTATTATTGCTCCATACACTTATATGGTATCCAACACTGATGTGAAATAGGAGTTATGTCTCATAATGTGAGAGAATGGGAGGTAGAACTCGACTGTCTGTAAACTGAAAACCTACAGATCTGGATCGCATTGTTTTTTGATTGTTCTTGGATAGGTTATTCCCCATTTATTTGAGCTAGATGGCATTTCGGGCGTTGTAGGATTCTTTTTTCCGTATCATTTCTTGCCATCAAAATGACAGCTCAGGTCGGAGATTCAGAAGTAGCAAAAGCGTTTTGAGAGGTTTATTCCACTCCCGCCTGGTTTCCAGGGCAGGAGGAGCACCTCCTTCTCCAGCCTCCTCTCATTGGTGTCACGTTCCTGCTCTTCTGGGTTGGAGGAATCTGTCCAGAGAGAGGCTGGGGCAAATTTCACACCCTGCGTTGGCTGAGGGACGCTCCAGCAGGCCGTCGTGTCGGCGACCGTGCAGCAGCAGCAGCTCTGTTGGGCC
>NW_009597491.1:0-20478 GCF_000690535.1 Cariama cristata
TAGGAATCCGGCACGGTGCAGTGAAAGACCGCCTGACTGATGCAGAGACACTGAAGCACGTACGAAACAGCGTATCTTGACCGATTTTCACGGGTGACCCTGCCTGGAACAGGGGACTAGATCACCTGAGTTGTATGATGCTAAAATCAAGGGAAGCGCTAACTCAGTGAAAACCTCGTGCCTTTTTGTGAAATTAATTTTGTTCTGTATTGCCTTTCAGTAGGTTTGCAGTTGCCTCGATATGCACAATTTAACTTGACTTCTCATTTTCAAATTCTGATGCGTAAACTGCACTACTGAGGATTCAGCCTTAGGTTAGGTTTGGTCCCCAAAGCTTAGCCTCCCTGTTTGGCTGTGCTCTCTGTAGAGGAGCTAGCCCCAAATGAGCTTTCATGTAGGCTTGCTACATACATCACTTTCTGTTTGCTTTGTGGGGAACCTACACCCTTATATAATGAAATGACATTTTTCCCCATTTTTATCTTCTATTACTAAGTGTTTTACTATTGATATAGAAACAGTCATTGTTTATTCAAATCAGTTTATGATAAGTTATTCAAACAAGTTCATGAATTATTCTCATGCCTCTATGTGAAAACACAAAAAGAGAAAAGAACCTAATCTGACTTTAAGGAGTTTTGTTTTCATTACTGGAAAAAAATAAATAGCTTATGGAAACTTCATTGATTCTGTACTTGTAACAGCTTTTCCCCTGTCACTCCCTGGACTTCCGTTTTCATAACCTTTAGACATGACATTGCATGGCATTGCACTTTCTTCTACTTGCTTTCTTGTTTGGTAAACATTCCTTTTTAAACAATTTGGTAGTCACTTATTATGTGTACATCCTATTGTGCTGCTATGCACCCTTTTTTACTTTTGAGCCAGGTCTTTTGACCTTGGCTCTACTTTTCTGCAGAGACTGCCCTAGAGAAAGATAGTACTCTAAATGAAGACCTATAACCTTGCTTTTATGTGCAGTCCTTAAAATTCTTTGTGTTGTTTTCTTTGCATGCTATTATTTGCTTTTCAACTCTTATGGGTCAGCTTTTCTTGTGTTGTTAGTTACACGAGCCAACTCACATGCCATCTAGGTTTGTGGATGAAGGATAGGCTAAAGATGTAAGATACAGATTGATGCAGGCTCCTGACCTGGCCCAGATATAATGGCTTTTTGGAGCTGGGTACATTTATTGATTCCTCAAACTATATACGGTTGGACTTGATGATCTTTGAGGTCTCTTCCAACCATAATGATTCTATGATTCTATTTATTTCTTAGTATATTTTATGTATTTGGTTTGACTGTGTGCTGTGGGAGGGGGGAAAAAAGTGGTTGCTCACTTCTCTGTATTCTTGCTATTGTTTCATCCAATTCAGTAGTGCATTTAAATGAACCCACTCTATCTGTAAGATGATATTACAGGTTCGATTTTTTTTTTTTAAAAATGTTTCTTGACAGCCCAATATCATAAGGCTTTTTCTTCCATTCACTGCCCATAAATATTCTAAACACCTTGAAACACCAGAACCTCTAAAATGTTTCCTAGTTAACCTTTCTCTATTGTGATTCCCTTTGCTGTTTATCTACATTTACTTAATTTGAAATAGAGGAAATTGTTTATTTTTTACCAAGAAAGATTGATAAATAAATCTGCATCTGTATTGTAAAATTCAGAATTTTCAAAGTCTGAAATTTGTCTTAAAATAGTTACGTATTTCCTCCTTATCTCTAAGTGAAGCTTTCTTAAGAGGCTTAATTTTTCTCATTAATAGAGAAGAAAAAAAAATATATCTGAAAGTATTAAAGAAAGTCGACAGTACTTCCACGCTGCCAGAAACCAATCTCAGTGTTTAAACTCTGCTCAAACTCTAATTGCAAATTTCCTAGAGAGATCAATCCTTGTTAGTTGTCTTTGATGTCTTTTTAACTAGTGAATCTCAATAGACGTCACTGCTTCCTCTGAACTATTTAGAGGTAAAGCAAAGGCAAGAAACACTTTTTGATTAGTGGATCTTTTCCTTGTAGAAGCTCATTGTTTAGTATGCTAGCTAAATGGAAGAGTATTGCTTTTAAGACAGCCTAAAAAATAAAAGCCAAAGCTTTAAATTTTGGTATCTATCACATGAAATCCATATTTTGGTGCCTGTATAAGTTGATTGATTTCCTTCGCTGCAGCTCCTTATTCATATCAGTGGCATCAGAGGACCCTCAGGAATTCAGAGAGCCATTCCTTTGTTTAAGTGTTACTGACTTTTACACAAGTAGAATTGGAAGCTCTTTATATATTTCATGAGCTGAAACTAACCTTATTTATTGCATATACTGTGTGCTACTAATAAGATTTTAGAGAACTTCATGTTTCTATAGCTGGATGAGCTTTTTAGTAAATCAACCCCATAGATGCCGATGGGTTTCCTGACACCTTCAGAGTCCTCATGCGTGCTGTCTTTCCTATCCCCGCCCATGTTTGATGCAGGCTACTGTTGTGTTTCACAATTATTTGTATTCTGCTCATGCGATTGTAGAGGCATTCATTCTGTATCAGTTCTGCAGGGTTAGGATTGCTCTTAAAATGCTTAGGAACTGTGCGTTTGATTGTGGCTTGGTCCTGGCAATAACCTTGCACATATAAACTGTGTTGAGAAATCCTTTGTAAAGCTGGGAAAATAAGTGAGTAGTACCCCTTACTGAATGATAGTTGGTCTTGCAAAATTTCCAAATATTTTCCTATCTTTGCTGACTGTGTGTTGTCCCATGCTCTCAGAAGAGAAAAAATCAACATGAGAGTACATTGCCTACTTATTCCTACACCAGGCATAAGTAAGCAGATACCCTGCAATTTTTCCTATTCTGTTTTGGTTTCATTCTTCCATCCTGAAATTGCTGAGGGAGGAAGTAGAGTCACAGTTGGAGGACGTGGTCACTGGGAAATCATATTATTTGCATTGTCTCTGCATATCTCTAACTGGAATATAATAGTTATTTACTTTAACTTCTACGCACAAAAGTTCTTGTTAAAATGTGCACCTATATACAGTAACTTCCTCAGCCAGGAAATTGTATGCTGCAATGCAGGAGCTTAATTAAAAAGTTTATACTGCATTTTCCCAGGTCTGCAGAATAACGTATTAAACTCTCATGAAATACTAACTACTCTTGTTGTTTAACAGACGTGCATGATATTAAAAAAGTAGTTTTTCCCCACAAAGTGCTGATTTGTGCTTACCCTTATTTCCATGAAACATCTAGTCAAAACTCAAAAATATTTCAATGCAATTTTTTTGACTTCAGCTTAGAGCATTGTATCAATGCAACCCTGGCACGTATGATTTGATATACGTAGCTTTTTCTCTTCTGCTGAGCCTTGGAGCAGATTAAGAAAGGAACAGAAAAAAAGTGGAGGATGGGCAAAGCCTTCAGACGTAGCATCTGAAAGTTGGGTCTCTAAGCCCAGAAGATAAAGGGTTGCTGCTAAGCACTCGGCGCGGTGCAATATCTAATAACTGCTGGAATACCTGGTGTGTCTGCACAGCTTTCTGCCATTGAGTGCCAGTGAACCAGGAGCTGAATTGCTGCCCGATGTGTAAATGCTGTACGGTGCGAGCATTTAAGTCTGAGTCAGGTGGGATCTAAGTGGGACGGTGTTGCGTACCTACACCAACTCCGGAGGCGCTGACAAAGTGGAGCAGGGCTGAGCATCCCACACAATGGATGGTGTTTTCCTCTGAGCTCGTGGTGGCATCTGGTGATGTCAGGTGGTCAGGTAAAAGGAAGGATTTGCTGAACGTTTCTGTGGCTGTTGGCAGAGTTTAGTGATTTGACCTATGAATCAAAGTTTATCCTTCTCATCACACAGGATTAAAAAAGAAAAAAATCAAGTGAGTCATTCAAATGTATGAGAAGGTGGTTAGACAAACCAACAGAGGCAGTTATTTACAAATTCTGGTCAAGCTGTTTCTTAGGGAACTTGTACATTATTTTTCCATTTTGTACAGTTTGCACGGGACTGGGTTGCTGCATAGAACATCTCAATGCAGCTATTTGGAAGGCAGCTGAAGTCCTCCTTGAGACCTCCCAATTGTGTGGAAATGTTGGAATCTATAACATCTTGCAGAATGAGGTGCCCCCCCCCCGCCCCCCCAGTACGCTGAGTTCCTTTTATTTAATTAATCATGAAACAGTATTTCCTTTTCATCATTTTTAATCCAAAGTTTGGGGTCCTAGTGCATTGTGGGTTATAAAGTTTGGATCCAGAAATCTTCCAGATCTTTAGAATTTCCCACCCATAAAAGTATTTTTGTCTTATAAGGGAGAATTCCCTTCACATTCCCAGGGCATTCATTGTTTAAAAATCTGTTTATGATACACCATCAGTAGTCTGTTTTCTAAAATAAACTGTTACAATCTCCAAATGTGATCCCCCCCCCCCTTTTTTTCCCATAATCCCCACACTGTGCTATCCTGGCTGTCTGAAGGCTGATTCCATTCAATTAAATGCCACAGTAGCAATTTGAAATGTTCTTTTAATTCACAGCAAAGTACTCGCTTGCGGTGACTTCACGCTGGGTGGAAAGCTATTAGAGAGCACACCGTTTTGAAGTTCCTACTTAAAGTACAGCTTGAACTAAAAGTGACTGCCAGCTGGTTACTGGTACTCCGTGTTTTTTGTGAATATGCAGATATGTTGCAAAGCAGTCTCTCTTTTGTGTGTGATTGCTCTGGAGTTAATATCCCATGTATCCTTTTGGATATAAGAGGGTTTCCTGCAGCTGCAGAGCAATGCGTTCAGTCTCCTAAGTGGTCTTTTGCAGTCCTGTGTCCCTGTATAAATATCTCATGAAATATTTGTATCTCATGAAAAACAATACCACCTGAAGTACGTATTTTTGAAGAGCACAAAGTTTACATCGGCTTGAATGTTTAATTCCACTTCAATCCTTGATAAAGACACCACTGTTGTGACAGACATTCTTGCATGGTACTACAGAGAAGCTTCTGTAGTACCTGGACCACTTCTCTTTTGTATAAACAATGAGCTTCAGGTTTCAAAATTTGTTAGCTGGCAGTGCCTCTGTGGAGCAAGGAAGCTAGTGAAAAAAAAACAAACCACAAACCAAAGAAGGTAGCTGGAGTCCATTGTAGGATCTCTTTCTTACCCCCTAGAGGGATTTCATAGTCACTATCACAACTTCTTCTTGTAATAATTGCTTTATAATCAAATATTGGTGTTTGGTAGTATCTGAGTCCAGAATTTGAAAAACCATGCTCAACTTATTTATTAACACTCATAATTATCATACACAAAAAGGACAGTGTGCTACATACCTGGGATCAGGCTGGCAGGGGCTCCATTCTGATCTGTTCCACAAAAAGTACATTTATACCTGTTCCTCTGGGTTTGGCTTGCTTCTTGCTTAGCATTTCACACATTATTTCACATATTAGTGGAATATAGGGAATTTTGTATGAGTTACAACTAACACACACATTTAGCAAGTCTTAGTGGAACATACATTGTGATTCTGACAGATTTTGCACATGCAAAATATAGCTTTCAACAGTTTCACTAATGTGCTTTTGTAATACAGCTTTGCGTAAACGCAAAACAATTTAGGAATTATACAGCATTCAGTAAATCTGCCAGTGAAGTATCAGTGTGGTTTCTTGACATGTTAAAATGCACATATCTTCCAACCCACAACATTCACTCAAGATTTATGATATAGAAAAGATGTTCTCCCTTTCCAGCTCTCAGATAATTTCCTTCTGATCCATGCTTCTTCTGATTCTCTATACAAAAGTGAGTTCTAAATTATTGTTAAAATTTTAGATGCATTTCAAACTTTGTAGTGTTATTTCAATCAGTAACTACAAACAGAAAGGCCAAGCTGAAGATAGTTTTATGATATAAAATGTCTGAAGTTATGAATGACTACATGCAAGACCTTTTAGATAAGTGCACCCAATTTTAAAGTAAATCTTTCTGAAAAAAAGTCCATCTTTTATTTTTCAAAATTTTCAGTTTTCACTAAAAAAAAAACCCTAAACCCTAGCATTTTTTTTGGTGAAAACAGTTATTTTCCTGAGAAAATAGCAACTACTTCTAAAGGATAAAAGGAAGAATGTCAGCTGTCTCCCTGTAGTGGCATAGTGTAGGAGGTGGGCTGAAAAGTCCTCTCTTTCAGGAGGAGCAGCTCCTCCTAACCTCTGTGATGTTCATTACCTTGCCATCAATAGTTACTCCTCACTCTGGGCTCCTGTACGCGGCTCAGGGCAGGCTTGGAGCAGTTTGGTGAAGAGGAGTGAGTGAAATGCAAGGAACCACAGCCACCCTCCACATTCCTCTATAGAGAATACTCCATCCCTGACGTTGATGTTTTTTGGAGCTGCTTGCCGTCAAGCTGTCATGTCTTGACAGCTCTGTAGGAGGAACAAAAGGCCCATCAGACCGAAGATGATTTGTAAACAATGAAGAAGGAGCATTTGCCACCCTGCCATGTCTCACAGTGTAAAAAACCAAGGCCAAGTTACTTGTGGCTGACACACAGAGAGAGATCCTTGAAAGTGTCAACGGCATCCTGAGGCAAAGGTGCAAGAAAATGTTTTATTAAGAGCTGAATTTGGCTTCTCATTAACTCTCTGGGTTTTGCTGGCTCTTTAGGAAGAATCAGTCGAACAATGCCCTTCTCATCAGGGTGCTACCTTCTCAAAAGGGACAGTAAAATCACAGCATCTCTTGCAAATTCAAAATGCTTATTTTAAAAAAAGAAATTATTTTAATTTATGTTGTCAGTGTTTTCAATGCTTTTGATGTCTTCAGCATTAAGTCAGTGGCTAAATACTGCGTTTTTTTCCTGTTTTCTCAGTAAGAACTTGGTTACTGATTAAAGTCTTTGGCAGGAAGTGGGCAAAATTAATGCATTAACAACCTAACAATGAAATCAAAGTGAATTAGAGTAGCATTATCTAAAATAAATTATATTTTGTTAGTACTGTGTAATGTTCTTTTAACTGATGATAATGATTTATTTCTACTTAGATGAATGATGAAACTAATCAGTGAATTGCTGGATAGATGCTTTGTTGAATTAGTCCCATATTCAATTGGGAGTCTTTAATCTATTGCTTTGTGTGCTTATTTGTCATTGAATTCGCAGGAGGATGTGCAGGTTCTTCTTTTGCTTACATGAATATGAGCTAGAAGATCTTCATTGATTATCAGTGGAGTTTCATTGTTTTAAACCAGGGAAAATGAGACAATGGGGCCTTTCTGTCTTTGATTTTGTTTGGAGATGCCTTTTGAAAACCACCTTACAAGATCCTTTTTAAAGTTATTTGAAACTTACCTTTAAAAGGAATTCATCCCACTTATTTCCAATATGCAAGGTGTTTTTAGTTAACAGTATTTGTGAATTCTGTGGTAATGATTGCTTAAAAATGGGGATGAGTTGGTCGTTTCTTTTTACATTGCCTCTATTACACTAGATGAAGTGATGCTGCGCTATTTTTTCTAGTCCACCTACAAGACTCCGACTGTTCATTAAAATTTTATGAATGAAGAAAATAACAAATGTGTTGACAATGAAAATAACAGAGTTTCAGGAAGCTAATATTAATGGAAATGCTTTTGTTACAACTTTAGAGTCCAAAGCCAGCATTTGTTAGGCCAGCTTACAATTCTGAGAGGAAAAATAACTGAGCTTTTTGTGAGCATTTAGCATAAATGGCAGCTAGGTCCCCACAGTGTGAGAAATTATATGCTCTTAACTATGAATGGACAATGTGCCTAGCAAAGAGTTACGCTGATAGAGGTAAAGAATGAAAGCATGAGAAGGTTTTTGTAAGTCCTGTGAAACATATTTTGCCAGTAATAGAAACCTAGAAGCAAACTTGGGTTTACTATATACTATTATCTCCAAACAGCACCATCACCTTAAAAATCTAACACTCTATATTGAAAGTTGTCTCATACTAAAATTACAGGTAATGCCCAAGTCTATTTTATAAAAAGGTAAAACCAGTTTAATTCTGGAGCAAGTTGTAGCATTCTTCTAACCCTTCAACCCCAACATAACATTCAAAAAATTGGAAGGCAGACCACCCACACCATGAAGACAGCATAAGATCACTTGGCATGAGGAAATAAATCTTTATTGGAGTCCGTCTTTGATGTTTTTTTACCCTTAGAGGAAAAAATAACTCCAGATTTTGATAAATAATTTAATATTAAATTCAACCTTAAATCCACAGTGCATATGCTGACAAACCAGCAGTAGGAACAGTTAGAGGATGCAGGGAAACATCTTGAAAGCCCAGTAGTGATGTGGAAATCTACTAACAAATGGAGTTATTCTGCATGTTAGGGCTGGAACTACCTTTTGGTTAATTGTATTGCAATTTTGCTTAGGCTGTTTGCACCTCCTATTTTGGGCAGCCCAAAGGAAGGAATGAACTGAGTGCTTATGGGAAGTCACAGAATGAAGCCCACAGCATTTTCGCTTTGAAGAGCCTCTCAGTGCCTTTATCTGTACTCTCTGTCCCATGAGCATCCTTCGGATGTGGAGGGGAGGGAAGCATGCCATCGCACTAATGTTCTGCAGCGGGCTGGGTGTGTTGCTGCTAACGAGATTACAGGATGGTGATTTCCTAACAGCTTCAAAGCCCAGGATTCTGTTCCTTTGAAAGACGGAAAAGAGAAATGCCTTTTGTAGAGAGAAAAAGGAGCCCTATGTTCCATAGTCGCTTATGGGCAACACTTGAGGTTAAGACTTGTATGATTTGTGTATGACCAGGCAGTTTGTTTAGACAAAGAGACTTGGGGCAGGGTTCCTGAAATGCCTCTGCAGTCTCAGCAGTAATACAGATCTGTGATTTAAACATTTGAAGAAAAGTCATGTGAAAGATAACAAATGCAGGTTTCTCCCAGGTCATCTTAAGCAATTGCTCTTCATTAAGCTCAAAGCAGCTGAAATCCCCCCCAAGCAGCAGTGACACTTAATCCTTAGGCCTTTACAACCTGCCCGCACCCTCCCACCCCCCGCCCCCCGTTGTGGTACTGGAACTAGGTCTTTTGCACAAAGTCTGTAGAAACTTTGTAAGAGTGGTCTTCTGGAAAATGTATCTGTTGAACATTTTAAGGTAAACGGTGGAGTGTAGACTCTGTCTGATGTCTGTGCCATGTCCTGATTTTTCCGTACTTTGCTGGGGAGGCAAAACCTTCTGTGGGCTCTTGTGGGCATGATGGCTTTTCACAGAGAACTGTGTTCAGCCTGGTTTTCCTCTTATGTCTGTAGAACAAGTGGATTTCTTCGCAGGTTAGGCAGAAGGACAACTACCACGGTGATTTTATCTGCCCCTTCTACTTTCCTTTGGCTCCCTCGAATCACCCTGGCAGCCCTCATCTTGTTCTTTTGTTTCTTGGACTCTCTGCAGGACAAGCGTTTCAAAGCTTCATATGCTTTTGGAAACAAAAGTATGTATGCAAATGACAACTAATATTATCATCTTTGAGCATAACAGGATATAAACCTCCCTTGAAGGACAGCAAGTCATCTTAAGCAATATCAAAGGCTGTTTGCAACTCACAGAATTTTGAAGCATTTAGTAACTCCTGAATGTTTATTTTGGGGGTCTAAAGTCACTCAACATGTACTAAAGCCACAGAATTTATGTGACAGAGTGTCCACAGCTCTTAAAAGCAAGAGTTAATGGCTGCTGCCTTTGTCTGTGGTTTGTCACAGCCTTGCCTTTGTATAAGTAGCTGTCTTGGAAGGAGCTTTGATATATCTTGAAGAAAGGTACTGTTATTTATAAAAATATATCTCTTCTACATTGCCTCTGATTTCCCCCCCTACCCCCACCCCTTACTGAGTATGTGAGCTCTCATTTGGTCAGAGTCACCTCAAAGATGAGATGTCCTTTGAATTTCAAGATATGCTCCTAGTTCAATAGCTGTGTAAATTAAAAAACGTTCTTGAGCAGGCAGATGCAGGACAAGAATGCAGCTGCATACTTGATATTGCTCTGTCGTGCTATCACTGGGTTCTTAACAGTGGCTGGGCCTCAGGAAACTGAAATTTATTTTTCTGCTTTAGCATATCTTAATCCAGAGTTAGTATAAGCAAAATGCTTTAATGTCTTTCATTAGAAAGCGAGTTGTGGCTTTATACTAGCTGAATGGAATCTAGTTTACTGAGAAAAGAAGATAAAGCAAATAAATCTAAGGAAGAAAATAAATAAGACGGTAGAAATAAGTCCTAACAAACACAGAGTTTGTGCTGTAGTGCTGGGTCTGTTTTCTGGACGATGTACACTGTTGCAATGCCTGGTGAATACATGATGCAATGTTAGACGTTGCTCTGTACATCTAAGGGAGGACAAGGGCTGCTGCTGTTCTACCTTGTCTTCCTGGAGAGGAGAATTGTTTTGCGATGCTGCATCCTGTCACCGTGGCATCTGCATTCTTGGAGGCCTGTGTAGTAATGTTTTCTCTACTGCAAAGTCAGGATTTGACAGGTTTGATAAATAAAAAAGCCCTGCACAATTTTTTGCATGAGGAGAATGTTAACTCTTGTGTTGTAGACAAATCCCATTTTGTGACTAAATCACACTGCTTTAAATTCACACGTCTTTTCACCACCTTTTATTATTTTATATATACGTGCGCTGGGCTGAACTTAGGCACTGTGTGCTGTTTAAATGACTGTCCCAACCTCACTAAAGGTGAATGACTTGGGGCTGACAAGAAGATGTCCCACCTATAGTTTTGAGATCCTCTGGAATGAAGAAGACTATACAGATCTAATTTATTACTGTGTTTCATGCATAGAATAGCATGGCAATCTGACCTTGCGCTTTTATGCCCCACTAAGCGGCTACAAGAGCTGCTCAGTTAAAATGGTCCCTTTCTAATTTTAATTTATGCTGTGTCTGGGCAGCTGAGTGTTTAAGGAGCTGCTGTCAAGCTCTAAATATCTCTGCCTAAGGCTTCAGAGTGACCCGACCCAGCGACGCAAGCACGGAGGGAACTGGGGTGACTCCTGATTCCCAGTGCCCTTCTGTCATCACCTCATTCCCTGTTCCTTCCTTTCTTCCGCAGAGCTGTCTTTTGTATGTCAGCTCAGGAAGGTCACTTTCATCTTTCATGGGAATTTTTTTTTTTTCCCTCTCTCCATTTTTCCTGGCTGTGTCATTTCCCCTGTGTCCTTGCAGCTTGGCTAGAAGGCTTGTCCTGACCTGGCTGCCTGGCTTGGTTGGTATCTGCATCAGGACTTTAGGCAGTTTTGGTTTTGCAGAGATGTTATCTTCTGTGTCACGTTTGTTGCGTCCTGGTTTGGGGAGTGGGGATAAGAACTGTCCTACATCTACTTACCAGCCAATTTCTGTACTTGTGGTTTGGTTTTGTGTTGTGTTTTTTTTTTTTTTTTTTTTTTTTTTCCCCCTAGCTCCTAATTCTCCCTTTTCTTTCATCACTTTGAGCCCTGCCAGCTCCCCGGGTTCTCCAGGAGCGGCTGCTACAAAGATGCGTGTGTTCTCCTCTGTAAAACCGGTCCTTGTTTTGTGTTGCTAGGCTACTCCCTTCCAGCTGCCACTGAAGAAATGCTCCGTGGTGGGAAACGGTGGGATCCTGAAAAAGAGCGGCTGCGGCAAACAAATAGATCAAGCAGATTTTGTCATGCGGTAAGACAGAAACCTCAATGACACATTGTCTCCCCTTCCCCCTACAAAGTCTTGGACTTTTCAAAGCTATTCAATTGCGATTAATCAATTATAATTTGCCTTGTTTCCCCCCACCCCTTGGCAGAATGCTTTATGCAAGTGATTTGGGTAAAAGTGTGAAGGGGGACAAAAAAGAGAGCTTTGACTGGCTTCTGCAAATGGGTGTGTAGTGTGGGGGCAGTCTGCAGGTGGATGGGCTAAGGTTGTGATAGATTGTGCAGTGTCACAGAGAAGTACTGAAGACCTGCTTTTCTCTTTAATTATGCAATGTTAGGCAGGGTCTCATCCTGCAATGTGCTCTGTCCTCTGCGATTCTAAATGCTGTCACATGCAAGCCATTGAACTCTAGATGAGTAGGTACTGATGTATGGGGCAAGGCTTAAGAAGCTGGAACAAGGTAAAATGTTCCTGTGTTTTTCTTCCCTCAAGACTAATTTCTTGGCTGACTGTCTGAGGAAAGGCCAAACCTCTTTCCTTGATGCAGGGTTTTTGGGATTCCTCACATTTCCTTCCCCTCCAGCCTTCCTAAAGTTATAAGAACCTGTCAGGAGGGATGTTGAACCAGCTACTGCTTTCGTGATTGAATTTGGCACTTTCTAGGTCTGCATTCTTTAAGGAAGAAAGACAGAAATTAGTTCCTCCCTGTTAAACATGAACAAGAAAGACATTATGGGGGAAAAAACGGAGGAATGCTCCCAAAGAGATGAGAAATGGAGTTTCTTTGGGTTTTGAAATGGATGCATAATGAACACCCACTTTAGCAAGTCTCCTTATTAGATCCTGATGGCTTACTATAAAGCCACACAAATTTGCTGCAAACCAAACAGTATTGCTGTAATTTCTGGTTTGCATCTCCGAGACCAAAAATGCCTTCAATGTTAAAGCAAAGAAATACAACAAACTAAAGGCAAGAGGAAACGTATACTTAGAGCATTCCCAGAAGAGAAGATGTAAGGCACAGGGGGAGAGAGGGAGTGTGCTGATTGCCATTACTGCAAAACTCCTTAGGTGTTCCACAGACTAAATATAACAAACTGCAGGGTGTATGCCATGGTAATATTATCTAGATGCAATGGGAAAGTGAAATGTTGCAGGAGCAATCAGTTACAAAAACAATAGAAACTTTTTTTAAAAAACAGGAGTTGTAGCTTGATCAGAAAAATCCTTTTCTCTCCAGGGACAGTGAAGCAACCATTATCTGTACAGAACTTATTTTGAATTGGAAATAAGTGATAGGGAGAATCCTGCAAAAATCCCAGTAGCTACCTGCAGGCTGTATTGTATTAGTGATGTGCAGTCATATTTATGGAAAATGTTTCAGTTCTTTTGGGTTAGAAACTAATACGCCACTGGGAGGAAATATTTTTATAGCAGGTGGAAGACAGGATTTAGTTGATCTTTCCTAAATCTGTTTCCTATAATCTGAGAGCTGGGAGAGAAGGAACACAATAGTGAATTGCATAACATCTTTAATTTATTTTTTTTAAAGAAATTTGTCTAACATCTTTAAAGTATTTCCGCAACGTGAAATGTCATGCCAGGTTTTGCCCTTGTTCTTTTCTTCCATTCACATGTTTTTTTATATCATTTACGTGTATTTCCTTAAACTCTGTCATATGACTGCAGCCATTTTCTCTGCTATATTGTAATTACTAAGGTTAATGAGTTTAAACTCATCTTGTTTTTGAGCATCTTCTACAAACACAGCTGTTCCAACATAGAGATTAAAAGAGCAGCAGTTTTCAGCATAGCACACTGCCTCTGCAATGCAAAAGGTGCATGGCATATGGTCTACGTGTTTAGGTAGCGTGGTTATAATAGGCTCTTCTGATACCTGGCTCGTTTTCAAGTTTGTAATCCTTATTTCTAAGAAAAAAATTTGATTTTCCCCCTCCCTTCCTGCTTAACGCTTATTTTGAGAGACAAGTGTTGGGTACTAAACCCTAAGCAATGTTTTTGTCTGTATTTTGACAGAAGAGACACATTTTCTTGGCATTAGATTTTGAAAAAATATTTCTACATCTCACAATTCTCCCTTCCCCCAACCACTTTCCAGGCTCTGCTGTGGTTTCTTTATCTCCCAGAGAGAGGGTTTCTCTCTGTAAAATAGCAGGGGATTGCAGGGAGTTCTCCAAGCTGTTTGCTGGTGAATTTATTCCAAAACTAGAAGCAACTTGTCACTGTTTCAAGTTGACTAATGGCTGTCCTGGTTTGGGGAGGCCAAGCTGTTGTCTTTTAATCATGCTGTGCCATGCCATCTAGCCATACCAGCCCAGGTGGAGCTGGGGAAGTTAAGTATGGTGGCATTTTGGGGTTTATAGACAAGTCTAGAGAAACATGGCTTTCAGCTGCCTTATGCAATTATTGTCTTGATGTTGGCCAAGGTGCCATAAAGGAATAAAAACGAATGTTTGCAATTACATATTAAATTCATATTAGTCCCTAGTGTTTAGTATACGTGCATATATAACATTCTAAAATAGCTAGATAGTCACATAGCATCTACCAAATGCACATGCCCCAGCCAAGTTGCCTGGATTCTCTGCACCTGTGGGACATGGACTTCTGTCTGGGCCAAACCCAGAAGAGCCATTTCTACCTGGTGAGGGTTGAAGGATCCCTCTCATTTTACCCTTGCAGCTGTGTCTACCTCTTGAGTTGGAAGGTCTCAGATGTGCAAAAGGCACACATGGAGTGCTGTGTGCCTGTTGATGATTTCCCCCCTGCCAGCACTTAAAGCCTCAGTCTAAGTCATGTTTGTCATGTAGAAGACCAGTATGTTCCACTCTTCCACTTAGGCTCGTGTCAAAAATGCTGGCCTGAAATGCTGTCCCGGTGCTTCGTTCTTTCCTGCATGTTCACTTACTCCTCAGTACCAGGAGCAAGAGTACAATAATTAAAAAGAAGTTTCTTAGGATGAGTCTTTTTGTTTCTTGATGTGTTCCACACCTGCACAACACTTGGCACTCTACTGACCTGTTCAAGAAAATAATCTGAAGGGCCAAGAAGTTTCTGTCAACGAACTGATTTCTTGCAGAGTTTCCTCTAGATACTCAGGCCATTTCTTAGTATTTCATGCAGAACAAGGTGGAAATGAGACTTACTGATGAAAGGAATGAGATATGTTTAAATAATGTATCTGGGACTGGCTTGTGAAAGAAATTTCATTATTGAGATGTTAAGATGATAAAAACTAGGGAGAGATCGTGGTCCTTCATAGTGCTTTTAAATAAACCTCAACCACAAATGACTTCTTAAAAGCTTGCCCTTGTGTTTATTCAAATCGGAGAGCATTAAACCATAATCTGCCAGAGATCAGTTATGCCATCTCTCTGCTCTGAGGCAAATCACCTGTGTATCTTGCTTCACAAATATTTGTTTGACCTGCCATTGAAAACTGCTACTGAAAAAAGCCTGCTACTATTTTTATGTAAACCTTTCTTAGTTCTTAAGGTTTTATTGTTCTTTATGTCTGGGAATTAAACTTCCACTATGCTTCTAGTCTGTCTTTTTTTTTGTCTCTTTTTTTTTTTTTTTTGTTCTCAATGATTGCATTTTCTAAAACCTTTTATTTTGATTCTTCTTTTCTGGCTTCTTTTTAAGTTGTCTAGCTTATCTTAAATTGTGGTAGACCAAACTAGAAGCTGTTTCCTAACTGAGACTTTAATACGTTGTGCACATCTTAACAAATGTAGTCCTGAAAGGAGAAAATGTTCCTGGAAATTTTATTTTTCTTGGTTCATGTGGTTGGATTCATGTATATTCCATATAGGTGGGACTTTGCTGTCTTTCTCTTTGGCATTTCCTGATGATGTGAATTTAAGAATATGGTTTTGAGAGCTAGTATTTGTATGCAAGTACATGCAGATGTAGCACTACTGTGGGTTTGTCTTTGGGAATGTGGAATATTTTGCATTAACAAAAATTGCAGGCAGTATACCGGGTGCACACTAGTGCCCTCTCCAAGCACTGACATTGCACAAAGCCGTAAGATGTGGAGCTGCGACTGGGAATTTGTGCAGCCTTGTTTGCTGTGCGCCTGGATCCCTTCTCCAAAAACTGCGGAGGTCAGTGAAAATGCTAACGGAGGCAGCGACTGCTCTGGCAGCAAGAGCTTTCCTTGCGATGAGACTGATTTTCCCAGCGCGGCGGAAGCATGTGGCGACCTGTAGTCCAACAGTGTAACCATTTCTGCAGTAGCCCCTGGAAACTGCTGTAAAAACCGAACTGTAGCTCACTTCCCCGGCTCCAGCCTCTCACTTGTGTAGGCAATGGGTTTCTGAATTATTAAGATTAAAAAAATTGGATAAGCAACTCATCGTTGTTGGACTGAAGGGTTTCATGACTGACGCCGGCTGCCTGGAGGACATACGCAGAAGTGGAGTGCTACAGAGAGTTTAATAGAGAAGATGGTGAAAGGAATGACATAGCTCTTCACACATGTAAGACGTGCAGCAAAGAAACCTGTGTCTCCCTGGTACTGAGAGGAGAAGTCATGAACATGAAACAGCTCGTCTCTGTGCCGCTGCCTGCCCTCCTCCAGTGCTGGGGCCTTGTCCTCCGTGGGAGCGGTTGTCTGCAGAGCTTAAAGCAACCAGAGGCTGCTTGACTCCCTTCTTTAGGGTCGGCGTTTGCTCAGCACATGCTCTCGGTGGGAGCAGGAAGAGGCAGGAGCTCACCCTCACCTTTCCTTACCTCGGGCACTCTGTCTCTGTCCTGCGCTTTTCCAGCGTGCTGTAGGAAAACAATGAAACCAGCATGTGCAAATGGGGATGTCTTGATGTGATGGTTGAACTTAAAAATTGAAGGGCAAATTTGGTTATGGTAGAGCCCAAAACTTTTTTTTTTTTTTAAAAAATAAAAAAGAACAAAACCCAACCACATAAAAAACTAAAAGTTTTTTCTGAAAAAAATCCAATTTCCAAATTCTACCTGTCTCTCAGAATCCTGGTTTCATTTTTGCCTTTTAAGCATTAAAAATATTGTTCATATCTTTGATTTAAGAACTTGGACAAATTTGAAGTGAAAAATGTTTTGACACCAATTTTTGGGGTAATTTCTGTGTACTAAATAGATTTCTCCTGACTAATTTTTGGAGCGGTGCATAGGCTTGGGTACTGTTTGAATGTATTTTCATCTTTATCTACTGCTCCTTCCTTCTTCTCCTAGGTCTTTACTACGGAGCATTTAGGACTGTTCATTGGAAGTTTCTCTCTACTTCTGTTTTTGGAGTCTTCACTGTCTGCTTCCCAAAGTAAATTTGCTCAATCACTTTCCCTTTATTATGTTATCACCCTGCCCACCAGGACAAGACTGTGAGCAGAACTGAGATGCACATATTTAAATAGCCACTCAAAATTTTTCTCTGTGTTTTCTTGGTAAACTCCGTAAGCTGAAGATACCCTGCAGTGTAATATTAAAAATGCCAGTCGCCTGTTGTTTGCAAGACCTGTCATGCTTGTAATACCACAGAGTGGTAACAATCTGGAACCTGATACTGGTAAACAAGACAAAACAGAGTGAAAAACAGAACTAAAAGAGTTCGGAAAAAAAAGTCTTTGCTATAGATAATAATGGCCTCTTCCACAGCCTTTCAGCCTGTCAGAAATGCCAAGTCTGTGTCTTTGTTTTTGCTTAGTAGTTACATAAGATCATCTCTGCAAAAGGTTTTATTTCTAAATTTCCCCGCAATCTGGTACAGAATGTCCTATTGTGCTTATAGGTGTGGTACAGTAGGGAACATTTGTAGCTTGGTCTAGTATTTATACAGCACTTTTACACTTTCTGACAGCTTGCTTTTTTTAAAAAAAAAAACAACAACAAAACCCCAAAACATCTGCGTACCTGCAGATTAAAAAAGACTGAGGTTGAAGCCTGTCAATCCTGAATGTTATTTAAAATCTTGACTGTCTTTCTGTGCACAGGTGCAACCTTCCTCCTCTGTCCAGTGAATACAGCAAAGATGTTGGATCGAAAACCCAGCTGGTGACTGCAAATCCCAGTATAATTCAGAAAAGGTAGAGAACGTATTGTTCCTTCTCTGGTTGGGGGAAACAAAAAGAAAAGTGCTTCGTCTGTGTTATAGATATTACTGCATCAGAATTACATTCTTAACAATCTTCTGATCCTGGAAAAGGATCTGGAAAAGATGAAATAGGCAATGGTTTGGTGTTAGGTGAAATAATTCAAGACTAAACCCCTGATCCTATTGCTGTAAGCAGGGAAACTAAGGGAGGCTGGCTTTTGCAGAGTTATTTCGTCTACCAGACTCCCCTCGGTGCTTCCAGCTCCCTTCCTTTACCATGCGCTGGGCACGTGCCAGAGGTGCTTTGGCCGCTCCCAAGCCAGGCACGTACCCATGGGTAGCCCAAACGACCCTGCTGGTCAGGCCAGCTGGCTGCTGCATCCCACAGTTAATGAAGATGCTAATTTGGGTTTCTCTTTGCTTCACCACTGATAACCTCTGAGTCCTTACTGTCTTCATGTTATTTGTTTGATACTGACTTACGGGTACAAAAGTGGTTAGGATGGAAATGATTGGCAGGTTGTGATCAAACAAGCCTTGCTTTTTTAGAAAACTGGGACAAATTGTTGTTGTTTATTAGAGTTGGTTGAAATTTTCCAAATGTCAGTAGCTGATGAGAGAGAGGAAGGGAGGGAGAAGGGAAGTCAATGCCATCTCTCTGATTTTGCCTTCCTGAATTTTAATTGCTATGTTATTTATTTATCAACCGGAATGAGGTAGGCTGTTCTCAGGCAGAACAAGATCTGGTAAGTAACCTGCCATGTTCACTGAAAAACACAGAGAAAAGGAATAAACCAAGGGGATGAACAGGAAATGATTAGGCATAAAGAAATTTATAATGCAGGTACTGGGAGGTGAAGGATTGTGAAAGGAAGCAAAGCAGGGAAATAAAATGAATAATGGAAAGCCAGGTGTTATAGAAAGAAGAAAGGCACAGACTTGGAAATGGATGTTTGATGGTGTTTAAATGTAATATTTTTCCTCTCTATCAGGAACTGAAGGGTTCTCTAGTTTTGTGTGTGGAAAAGATGACAGTCTTTGACAGTGTAGAAAAGAGAGGGTGAGCCAGAGGGAAATGGAGTAATAATCAGCTTCAAGAGCCAATTCCAGGCAGAGAGTGTCTGAATAGGAGAAGACACAGAAGTGCTTCTGGGATGAGATCAAAGCAAACCAAGCAAAATTGGCAGAGGATGGCATCAGGTCCCAGGTGAGAAGAGGTTGCTGCACAGGGCAGTGGACCTGAAGATGGGGAATCTGAAAATCCTGTGGGATGTCGATGGTAATGAGGTTGATTTAAGAAGTGTGATGAAATGGCCAGAACATCTTATCAAGGAAAGAAGATCAGTTTGGCCATGGCGTTTTGAATAAAGAGGAGCAGTGTGAAACATGAAGCTTACAAAGGATTTTACAGTTGTCAGGGCAGAGGATTATTAAACTCATGGATATTTATTTTGTGCCCTGCCCTCCATCAAGGCCTAGAGTGGAAAGCTCTCTGTACTTAGTATTTTTGAACAGAAGAGGAAAATGAAAGAGAGTTTTGGTGATGCTACAGGGAGACTATGGAGCCACACTAGAGACACTGTGGAGTTATTCAGCAAGAAGGAAGGGAAGGAGTGAGCAGATGGTTGAAGAAGCAGATGGAGAGAGTGAGACGATACTTTGTGAGAGGGGGCTATAGGAAGGAGGAGTGGAGGGGGAGGGAAATGAGAGAAGAGAAAGGGAGGAAGGAATAGATGGGGAACAGGAAATGGGATTGTGTCCAGTGTCAGTTTTCAAAGTAAGTGGATGATAACTGCGATACAAGACCTTTGATGAGAAAGTAATGTGGGATGTATATGCATGTGTATTGATTAGGAGGAGATATACAACCAGTAACTGAGGAATGATACAGAGAACAAATTCATAGTGCTGAAAATTGGCAGAAACCTCCTCCGAGGCTTGGAGCTCTTGAGAGATCTGACACTTTGCTTCCTCTGCATGGTCAGGAAGAGATAATTTTTTTTTTTAAAAAAAATAATATTTTACTGATGTTTCCTGTATGCTGTCCAAACTCATTATTTTACCTCCTGTGTGTTAAGTTAGAGTTGGAAAAAAAGGTTAAAACTTGGAAGTTAAAATAGAAGAAAAGACTACTAATCTGTCAACAAATAATCCATTTCTATGGAAAGAAGCTTTTTAAGGAATTAGGACTGCTTGTAAATCCAGACTTTCATGAAATTCAAGGATGTTCAGATTGGTGACTGATAGATATCTGTTTCTAAGCTATAAGTTAAATAGCTTCACATAATGGTATTATTCATTATCGTTCTTCCCCTCTCCTCTTGTCCTTACTTTAAGTAGGTTGATATTGATGAGGCTTGACATCTCAATTAACTCTCAAGTGTGTTATGGCAGATTTAGTGAATTGGTCCTGCAACACCATTCACAGCTTCTAAAAGATTTATCCTTACCAGATAATTTATGATGAGGCATGTTGGATAGGGCAAAGTTTTTGTACCAGGGATGTGGAGGCAATTTTCTGTGGTGTTCTAGAACTAGAATTATTGCTTTTAGAAAACTAAATTGTTGGCAGTAATTATTGCAGAGTGATATCTGAGTTACCACCATTTCCCCTCTAGACTTACAGCCTTAGGATGGGTTAGTCAAATTTTTTTTTTTTATCTGGGAGTACATTGACTTTAGAGATCCCTTCTAAACATTGCCTTATGCAATGAGATCAAGTTCCTACTGC
>NW_009597491.1:20509-58866 GCF_000690535.1 Cariama cristata
AGCAGGAAATGTAACTGTGCAGGTAATACAGTTTTCACTTGTAAAATACTGTGCTGAGTTCTCATTTGGGTTTGAAAAACGATAAGGAATTTCCTACCCTAACTTTGCTTCATATAATACAGGAGTACTGACAATAAATGTATTATGCTAGAAATTTCACTGGTTGACTAAGAGGATGTATGATGACTGCCCCAGTTTCTTTTTTTGTTTAAAATGTTTCATGGACATCTCCTTTCAATTAATATTGGAACTCACAGTCCTTTGAGCCTGTGTAAAACTCCTCTTTCCATTTTGTATTCAAAACTTACTTCTCTGTTAAACCCTGGTTTGGGGTTGCAACTGGGATTGAAATGTTGCATAAAGCTACTCCGGGGTCACCGTGACTTCTCCTACCCTCTACCCCTCAATACTGTTGAGGGACTGCAAAAAGGTTGGTATCTTTGATGTTTCCAGTTCATTCCCCTACCAGCCTAGTCAGCTTGGCCTTATCTGTAGGGAACCGCTTTGTACGCAGGAGATTATTCTATGTTTGCCCTGATTTTTATTTTCTTTCCATGAGTAGCTGCTAAGAAAGACGCAGTGCGGTAGCAAGACCTGTGACGTGCCTGCAGCTGTTCTTAGACTCTGGGAGAAATCAACATGGTTATATCATTTACAGTGATTGTTTCTATATTCTGAACACTTGTCTATAGCTGTGGAGAAGGACTAGTCAGTGGATCACATGTGAAAATGAAAATGCTTAAATAGGTAGTGATGATTTTCTACCACTGGCATAATATTTTTGACTAAGAAATGCAAAGTTACTATTTGGGATGTGGTTATTATGTGTTTCTGAAGTCACTGTCTCTGGGCTCTTTAAGAGAAGCAAATTCTAGCAATTTCTTACCATCTTCAACAACTCTTGCAAATGTCATATAATAATACTCTTTTGTCTAAACTTTTACTTAAATCTGCAAACGCTGTTTGCAGCAATCTTCCTTTCTAGTCGCCATGTCTGTTTGCTCTGTCTAACCCATGCACACATCATTAACCTGGATATAATAGTCCAAATAAATGGTTTCCCGGCATTCAGTAAGTTTCAAATCAACTGATGTTTGTTGGTGAGTATTTTATCCACAAGCTCTGTGAGTGTTTCTGATCTGTGTAGAAATAATCTCATTAGAAAATGGCACGATGACTATGGTAGCATTCTTTATTCGCCATAATTCAGCATCGCTATAACTGACAGAAGCCGCTGAAGTATGCAACACATACCTCCCGACACTGTCTTTGAGACATAATCCAATAACTGATTGAACTGTGTGAAGCTTTTCCCCTTCTCCTTTCAGGGTGCTGTATTTTCTGGGCACTGGTGGTGCTGGAAGGAAGACACGTTGGACTTGGGGGAGAGCAGGCAGCTGGGCAGCTGCTCCTCTCGCTTGAGGAGCAGATGGCAAAGGGGGACTCAGGGTCCCTGTCCTCACAACCCTCGCTGTCTGATGAGTCATTACATCTGCTCCTTTCCATGGAGAAACCCCTCCCTGCCTCCGCACCTCTGAAGAGAAAGCTCAGACTCTTCTGCTACCTGAGCTCTCCATGCTGGAAAGCACATCGGTCCATGGCAGGGGCAGAGTGTGGACTGACACTGCTGATCCAGCAGGAAAGGAGAGACCTTCTGCCGAGGGGAAGAGCCAAGGTGCCCTTCTCCACCTCCAGCTCTCCTCTGCCGCTGCTTCGGCACCACGCAGGTCCCCGAGAGCGCGAGCTTTGTGCATGCAGAGGCTGCAGAGCCGGGCTGCGAGGCAGAGCGGTGTCACCCCTGTTTGATGACCTCTCCCTTCATCATGTAAAGCCGCTTAGATGAGGACTGGCTCATTTCTGTATGTGTTTAGGGCTTTGGGGGTTACTGGAATTAGATTCATTATGAAAATTTCTGTGAAATACCTGTGCTGTCAGAGGCAGGGTGAAGGTGTAGGTGATCTGTGTTTCTGCTGCTACAGCGTTTCTGCTAGAGCGTGCCTTGTTACTTTGAATACAGAAATAAGTGAAGGGTTAGTTGAGGTGGTATCTATCTTCATTCTTTGAAATGTGGATATTTTTATTTAAGTCTTTGTAGTGGAGTCTCTCAATGGTTGTATAGCATTGCCAATGACTGAAACTTGGATAACCAGATTTAGGATCGGCCTTTATACTCTGCAGCTCAGTATGAACTTCCATCACTGAATGTGAACATTTTTTTTTCAGTAGATTAATTCACTTTTTTGATCTCTGCAACGTTTGACAAGTTTTTGCTGCATCCAGTTTCCTGCACTAAAGCAAGATGAAGGAATGAGACTAAAGGCTAACAAATGCAATGATTCTGCCTCTGAGCTTTGAAATGTCAGTTAAATATCGCTGCTGTTTATTAGGTTCCCATGAAATCTGAGTGGGATTACATTTGCTTTCCAGTTCTCCCTGCATCTTAGAGCCAACTAATAATCTTTCCTGGATTCAGTCCTGAAGACATCTTTGAATCCAATTGACTTAGGCTGTTAAGAATAAAAAGATGGAACTGAGGCAATTATTTAATTTGATAAAAGCTTCCTTCATCTTTGATTAAACGAAAGTACAATATTTAGCCTGTTGCTGACACTCATGAAAATGGTACATGAGAATTCCCCTTGACTGTGTCTCCATGTAAAAACTATATATTCCGTTCCTAGGTAGTTACATTTTCATGTGGTAATTGCAGAAGATCAGAAAGACACACACACCCCCCATCCATAAAATAAGTTATTGAAGGAAAACCCCTCTTGCTCATCTTGTCCTTTCTTTAGGAGTCAGGTGATGAGAAGATCTTTCCTTGTAAAGTCATGTAATCACCAGATTTTAAATATTTCACATAGAGGTGGTTCTTTCATTCCTGGTGTCTGAATATATCTCAGATTATTTCATTGAGAAGTACTCTAAAGTGATAAGAGGCATTGTTTTCATTCAAATTGCAAAACTGCCGTTTTATGCTCCTTGCATTGTGACCATCCATGCCAACAGCAAGAGGATAAAATTTCTGGGAAGCACTTCTTTAGAGGCAAGACTATAATAAACCCCTCTGTATATGGAGGTTGCTTGGAGCCCCATTTGTTGGTAATCAATGTTTTCTCTTCTCTAATACAAAGTTCATTTAAAAGATTTGAATTTATTAACAACGGAAGCCTTAGTTTCTCTCTGCAAGGAAGACCTGTTTTGTCTTTTTTTGAACAGAAAAGGAAGCAAAAGTGCGGTGACAGAGAGGACTTGCCAGTGTTACCACCAGGCCAAAGGCAGAGCCAGGAAAAAAAATCCAGAATTTCTGATTGGCTTTTGTGATTTATTAGCTGATGAACAGAAATTTGTGGAGTTGTAACAAAGCCGTGCTGTGGTTGGGATAATAGCTGTTGTAGATAGTTGCTGTTACAGATGCTATTTTAGCCATGCTTTGACCCCATTTATATCAATGGCTTTGGCTCTCTTACTCGCTCTCTCTCTCCTTAATTTTCAATGTGAACAGGATTATAATCTATTTTAAAGTAAGAAAACTATATAGAATAGTTTTAAAAAATGCTAATCTATTTTGTATTTTCCTCTGCTTTTTACAGATGAGATTTGGATGATTTTTTCTTTGAAGGGTTGCACAGTTTGGCTGCAAAGTCATACTTTTCATTGGCCTAGAAATCCTAACCTGTGTAGGGAGACTTATGTGGAACAGTCTTTTGCAATTGAATCAAACATTCTGAAATAATTTAATTAATTTGAATTAAACTCTGTATGTACAGCTCCAATTTTAAAGCCAGCTTTTGAAATCATAGCAGTAGATCAGTCACACTGAAAAGCATCTGTCTTCCCACTACAGATGTAGAGCCAATACCAACTAAAGTGGCACTGCAAGCATTAGTGTTGGAATTCAAAGGTATAATGAAAATTTAAGGTAAACAGAATGCTACCTAGAAAGAGCAAATGTAGAGTCCTCCACGTGGGGAGGAATATGTGAAAAATTGGGGAAGTTATTGGCTAGGTGGCATTTCTGCTGAAAAGAAGCATGTGGTGTTAGGTCAGTGACTGAGCATGAGTAGGCACTGTCCTGCTATTTAGATAACAGCAAATGATGTGTTGGGTTATCTAAATAAGTGTAATGCACCAAGAGATATATTTAACCTCAACTATGGCCTCAGTTGGAGTACTGTACTCAGTTTTGGCACTATGTGTTCAAAAAAGTCCCAAATTTCAAACATGAACAATCAATTGCAAAGTGCAGATAAGAGAAGGAAGAAAGAGATGAAGCCTAAGCCCCAAGGAAACTGGATGGATCTAGAGGTGTCTCAAAATGTACTGCTGGCTTCAAAGAGAAATGTTAGTTGCTGTTGATGAGATGAGAAACAATGGACTGCATTTTGGGTTAGGAAAATGAGAACTGAGAGGAAAAAAGTTGTTTAATCTCACAGGAGAAAAGAAGGGAGAAGGAAAGACTGAGGAGAGCTGTAACAGTTTCCTGGGGATATGGTTAGTTAAAGTGGTGGAGGTGAGGTTGATACCTCATCAGCAAAAGCAATTGCTAGATATTAGGAAGAACTTCCCAGAGAATTTCTATAAAAGTCTCCATGTTACAGCAATTTAAAGGGCTAATTGATAAGGGGATGAAATCAGAAATTATAAATGAAATGTCATGAAGTCATAGTTTGATACTTTCTCTTAAACAAAAATAAATGTTTTATTAGTAAATATCATAAAGCAAAAATAGAAGATACCAGAATTAAAATAATCCATTTGGAGTTATGATTGAAATGTCCTCAAATTTCAATTCTAATGCATGTTTATGGTAGAATTGGAGAGGAATAGGATGCATTATCTTACATGTGCATTAGTGTGTCTCCTACCTTAAAATGGGATTTTGATGATAATCATACTTGTCTCTATTGTGAATGGCGTTTTAATTGCAAATCTTTGCCTTACCAAAATCATCAGTGCTTGCCCATATGTGCTGATATTCATTAACACATTGTCTCACACGTTTTCATTTTCTTGGCAAGCCATTGCAGGAAGACTGTTGCTTTTCGGTTGTTCCCCCCTGCCCCTCCTCTCCCCCCTGGTGTCTTCGTAAGACCACTGTATTGAAGAGTCTGCCAGCAGTACCAAACAGAAAGACAACCAGCTGTCTGATTTTCCATTATTAGGTTTGTGAAATGGGAAAGCTATATATGTCCTTGTGCTTTTAATTAAGGTGATTTTTTTTTTTCCATCCTTATATTGCTGCAGTAGGACTTGATATGAGAGCTTCTAAATCCTACTGCCAGTATGTGGAATAGTGTACCCAAGTACCTCATGTTTAAGTATGTGAGCAATATCTTCAAAATCAGTGGAATAACTTATACGTGTTTTGCTGGATCAAGCAATTTATCATCTTGTATGAGCAACCCAAGTATTTTCAGGGCAACATCCCCAAAGATTTTTAAGGGCTTAGTCCATATTTAGGTAACTCATCTTTCTTTGCAGTCTTTGGCTTTAAACCAGATTTTTCTACCACTATCCCATCTCTTGGATTTTTTTCAGATATTAAGTGGAAAGCAAATATATCTTTTTTTTTTTTTTTTTTTTTTTAAATGAAGATACAAAGCATCCTGCAATCTGAAAGACTGCAAATAATGAGAACACGGAAAACTACTACTTCTCTGTGGTCTGTCAGATTATGACATTCCCACTTATACTTTTGTTCCTGTCTCTAAAAAATAACTTTCACTGTTAGCAGCATCTGCAGCTGTGTGGTCCCATAGACCTCAAAGAGAGTCTCCAAATTCAGGAGATGATCACACGAGTGTAAGAATTATCCTTATGGGCTTAGCCGCAGGCCAAAACCTTTAGGTTAAGCATAGCTGTCAAAGAGGCAAAGAGGTTAATTAGTATCTATTTTCTCATTCAGCTGTGGTGGGGATTGCTGGGAATGAGATAATCTGGTTGAGAAGACTGGTAGATTTTATTCCTCTGCTAATCTCGGCTGATTTGTGCAGACCTGTGAGCTGCCAGCGGTGCTGGTCTCGGGCAGAGGCTGAGGGCCTGTGCCGTCGGTTATTCTGCCACCTTTGGTCTGGGCAGCAAGGAGGGCTGGGAAACCAGGTGCTAGGTTGGTCAGCAAGAGCTTGTGCCTTAGAAGCCTCCTTCCTGTTTTTATTTTTGCACTCTCAACTCGGGAGGACAAGATCTAGCCAGTCATTTTCAGAGAGAATTTGTTACAGTGAATGCAAAAGTATTTGAAATGTTTTTCTGCTGACATTTTGGTTTTCAAAGACAATATTTCCATTCATATAATGTCTGGAAAGATTTGCTCGTTTGTTACCAAAAGCAATGTTTTTCTCAATAAAAATTTTAGGACATTATTTCAATGTGAATTTCAGGGAGAAGACTCAATCAGTAGGACTTAGAATAGATGCTGAAGGAAAGAACTAATAGAGAGAGAAATGCCAATGGGGAGTCCCTCAGAGGAACAGATTCTCTCCTGATGTAAGTCACTGTCGCTCCCACTGCAGTACTTTACACCCACCAAAAACCTGACCTGGATATTTTTTTTTCTCATCAGAGAGGGTTGGCTCTTGCACTCATGTAGCCTTTGGCTGGACTTGCTTTCCAAGCCAAAAAATCCCAGAGGGTGTGGATGTAACAATCTCTTCTTCCCACTCTGCTCTGGAGTCTGGGCAGCCTTCTCTGCCCACCCTCAGTGCTGGAAGTATGACCTGTCCTTTGAGAAGAACATGAAGGCAAGTTGATTTGTTGGAAAGCATCAATACTAAGAGGCTGCTAGTAGAGGCAAAGCAGAATCTGATGCTTCATAGCTAAGCCGTTTGGTGTAGTTTTTGACTGGAGAGTTTTCAGCTCTAGGTACCAGTGCTAGTTCTGTTCTAGCCAGCTGGCACCCTAGATGCTAGCCAGTGTGGAAATCGGAACACTTTCTTGACCCAAAATTGGTTGTTTCTCGTAACTGGGTTAGTACCAGCATGTGTAGGTGTCTCAGCACCATCTTCTTACTGACGTTTGCTATGTAGACTTAGTGAGTGGCCAAAGCGCACTTCACTAGTCATGAAGATAGTCTCAGAGAAACCGTTAAGTTACTCCTAAACAGTCACACCTAAAGAAAATCCTGTTACATCCCTAGGAAATGTAAAGATTTGTTGACATTTGTTGGTTTTCAAACTATTACGCTCCCCCTAAAGTTGGATGTGCAGTTTAAATAATCTAGAAGTGTGAGGTTGTGACTCATGAAATGTTTTTTATAAGCAAAAATGGAGCTGATTAAAGGGACAATTGGCTTGAGTCAGAACAAAACCTGCAAGGCAACACTCTGATACCATTGAGGAAACTAGCGTTTGAGAGACTGTAATACGCTGAAAGAAAGAGGAGGATGTAGGCTAGAGCAAGACTAGTGCATGATGGTGAAGGAGTCAATACAGTGAAGATAAACATTTAGTCTTAACAAAGAGTTCAGAACAGAAGTGAGAATGGGGAACACACAGGTTAAAGGATTTTTAGGTAAACCAGAAGTTAGAAGGATCTGGAGAAATTTTTTGCAGGAGTTTGTAAGTAAATAGCCAAAGCAGTATCAGAACCACTAAGGAAGAATCTTTGGGACTATTCTTTTACATGTTCTCAGTGAATGGTAAAAAGAGAAGAGTAGTACCTCTATTAGAAAGTGGGAAAAAATTAAGGACAGAAGGAATTAGTTATTGTGACTTAGTTTAGTACATGGAAAGAGAGTGGAAGTGGTTAAACACTGAAGGAAGTATCTAGATGTTCAGAAGGCCTTTCACAGGAGGTGACAAAAAGAAGTTAAATGGCATCATCATTGAGGAAAAAATATCACCAGGGATTAAAACTCAATTTTCAAAGCCAAGGTGTGCCAAGGTATGACAGTCCGTTTTTCAAGACTGTCTCAGAAAGTTGTGAGCTGCTTTTAATACTGATTATGTTCTAAGAAGTCTTGAAAATTGTAAATAGCTTAATTCTGACAACTCTGGAATGTGTTTTTAAACTTGGAGGCAGGGAGGAGAGGGAGAAGAAAGCATCAAGCAGCTCTACCCACAGACTCATTACTGTTCATTAAGAGGTCTTTGGAATAAATGTTCTGATTTCATTGTAGAAATGTCTGTTTCACTTGCATGCAGGCTGACAGAATGAACAGTTAGGTAACTGTGTACATGCAAAATGGGTAGAATATTTATGGAAGCCAGCACTTCAAAATGACGTAGCAGTGATAAAAAAGCAGATGAGGGTTTTTTTATCAGAGTGGCCTCGTCTTTGTATTTCTCTTGTGAGCTAGCTAAATTTTTGAAGAAACAAACTCAAAACTCAAGAATTCAGTTAATATATGACCAAGTCATGGAATGTTCCTGGAAAACTCTTTGGAGACCTTCCAGGAGGAGCAATATGGACAACAAGGGGATACAGCAGGTAGTTTCATCTTTATTCATCATGCCTAGAAAGAGTTTTACTACTTCTGTTGGTCCAGGAGCATGTCCAGTATCTTCTGAAAAGTAACAATAGTTTTCTTGTAGCTATATTAGTTTAGGGATACAAAAGGTAAGGTCTGTAGGGAGAGACAATATTCAATAAAAATATAGCCAAGCATTTAAGCACACGGAAGGCTTTCTACAAAACATAAACAAGAAAAAGTACCAAATTAAACACCAGCAGTTCTGAGAACTATTTCTGGTATTTACGATGAATCAGCTGATCTAAGACATTACCTCTCCCTATAGATCTTACCTTGTTTATCTGCTGGGGAGCTAAAGGCATAGGTCGTCTTTCGGTTCTCCTCCACTCCATCCACACCTGGACAGTGTAGCACCAGTAATCCTCTCAAGTGTTGACCTCAGACCCACAGAAGTCAATGAAGCCATGCCTACATTGCAGTGAAAGAGCTGCTTCCAAAGAAGATGGAAGCCAGGGTATTGCCTCTGTTCTTCTAGCAGCCTGGGGCTTTTCCTTCGTGAGTGTTTTTAGTAATGCAAGCCTGATTTGGTCCAGAGGACACATTTTGGCGACACCTGAAGTTGGACTTACGGATTCATACCATAGAAGAAAGTCAAGCCTGGTTTTGAAGGTGGGCCTGGAGTAGCCAGCAAGACACAGTGAGTTGCGGTTGCAGAGAGTACCTTTAAGGGTTTCCCTGGGCCTTGGCGGGGGGTGGGCTTCTGTGATGCAGAGGGACTCAAAGAAAGTGTTATGTGTGGCCTACAGTGACATCGGTTCATCTGCATCTTCCACCAGAGATCTCAGCAGCAGGAAGCCCTCTGCAAGAGGGCAAGAGGACCTCAAAAGGTGGATGGTAGTGACAGGGGAGGCAGTCTGGTGATGAAAGAAGTCTTAGTATCTGTGGAGCTCCTGGTGTGGTTTTGATTGTCCAAATGTAAATGGAGAAAACACACAGCAGAGGTGTCTGCATTTTGGGACATGATATGAGAGGCTGTCATGATTATTTGTAAACATGGAAGACTATTTTATCAATTTATGGTTTCGTTTTCTGACTAAGCTAGAAATACCTTACGAGGATAACATGTTTACTGCTTCTCTGCTGGGGCTCAGTGAATGGCAGTTGCATTGATTTTGGACCAGTGGGAAAGATAGGGCTAGAGGAGAGTAAGAAGGTGATTAGGACCAAAGGCTGCAGTGTAAGCTGGGAAATGCTCTGAACATGTGGCCACAGCCATCTGACTGGGCAGGGATTTCCCTCGTGGGCTTCATCTGCCGCCTTGTCCTCTTCCCATGCGGTGGTGAGCTGAGCTGGGGAAAGTACCCGTGTGCTTGAACTAAACCGCAAAGACTTCCCCTGATTTCCATCAGCACATACGCATACCAACAGATAGCGTGGCAATTTGAGCTCTACCTCCTATCAGTTTTGTCATCCCTCTGAAACTGAAAGTTTTCAGTGCATTTATGTGCATTAATTGGGGATCCCTGCCCCACAGTGTTAGATCTTGTTTGAACAAAAGACAAAAAGACGGAGCAAGACAGCTGCAAAGAACTTGTGGTGGAAGTGAAGCACAAAGAATAACAATACAGCGACGTGGATGAGTTCAACAAAGCCATATGGTTTGGCATGACTAGCAACAGCCTGTGCATTGCCTGAGTGCTCTTTTTTTTCATAAAGCCACTTGGCCAATGCATAGGCTGGATTCAGTTTCTTACTTTTCGCTATGCTGTTCTTATGAACAAAACCTGCTTCTCTGTGGACATAAGGCAAGAAATAAGAGTGGCCTCTTTGAATTTGGTGCCATTTCTAAAGCAAAAACCTTACATTTACATTAACAGAAACCTTATCTTGAGTATTTCAGAGCAACTTCCACCAAAGTCCACATATACTGTGGTTTCTTGCAATCTGGCTGGTCTGTAGGCAGCATTCACTTTTTCTTGTTTGAGATTGCACTTAAATAGCAAACACCCAGTTACACTGAGAGCTCCAAAGAAAAGTCTATGACATCATAGTAAAAAATTAGGGCTTGAATACCTGGGGAATAATCGTAAAATAAGCTCAGGCTTGCATGAGTTTAAATTTTATCAATTAGAATAGAAAGCTGGATCAGAGTGTGTAGGTAGCTTGCAATGTTGAACTGTATTATTAACAGCTAATAAAAGATGGAGCTGTAAAGCGTGAGTATAAAAGAACTCCACTAGAGTACTTTTAACACTCTCCCTTGAGTAGGTGAATATACAATTGTAGGGTTTGGCATTGCTGATTTTGGCATGCTGTTTATGCATTTGAATAACTTGTGTACTTCTCACTGAAGCAGGCAGGCTGTTAAAATCAGACCCTTGAGGTTCTGACTCTGCGTCAAGTTGCACGCTGAAATGAAGTGTTCATTTCACATGAGTTTTGAAACAATACACAAGAGATTTCTCCAGGGTCTTAGAATAAGAAATTTTAGCCACTTTATGAACTTTTTGTACGTGAAATCTTACAATTCTTTTTAACTTCATCTGTGCCAGCCCTTCTAATTGGCTTATCTATAGGGGGATGGATTCTTTGTAGTTGAAAAGGAAATGCATTTTTCACTAGAGTGTTGCACTGTGACTTTTCTACCTTTTTTGCTTTACTCTATCTAGAAGGATAGCAAACAATCTCAAAATACATGTATTCTTGAATTTCTAATTCATTTATTTCATTACATGCTGGGAGGGTGTTGATTTCTTGTATGATAATTTTTACTTCTGCTACTGTTGGCAGGGTTGACTTACAAATAAGACAGTGTTTCTGCCTGGGTTTATGCCCAGAACAATGTTTCAAATCAATAGCAGTGGTGAATATGGACTGTTCTCAGAAATACTCTTGGCTCGATTTTTCAGTACCAAGCCTGTTTCATACGGCAGGTTGGCACTAGCGAGTAACGCTGATATGAAGCACAGTGTAGAACAGAGAACTGAGTCCGTCACTGTTTCTATGGTAAAAGTTCGTCCTGTGGCTTAAAAGATTGTGGCTAATTTATAACTTAAATCAAAATTTCCTTCCTGATTCTGGTCAAACTCTATCAACTTCAGACTCTGCTGTCTTGTGTGATCTAGTAATGAAGTACTGTAGTACTGTAATACAGTAATGTAGACTTATACCAGATGGTTGTATTTACTATCCAGCAAAGAGAAACAGTAATCTAATATTACCTTTTCCAACCCCACTTCAGGCAGAGACTTGGCTAAATCCTGAGGGTTACATACCCAAGTCTAAGCATGTAATTTGTAAAATTCTCCTTACTCTCTGGAGAGACCGGATGGATACAGATTTCTATAGCTAAGGTTACTTGCCCAAGTCTTTGCAATGCTACAGATTTACAATTAAAACAGCCACTATCTTGGCAGGATTGAGCTGGAATCTATTTTACAGCTAAGCTTGATCAGGATTCCCAAAATCACAGAATGGTTGAGATTGCAAGGGACACGTGGAGGTCATCTGCTCCAACTCTCTGCTCAAGTGGGGCCACCTGGAGCTGGCGGCCCAGGACTGTGTCCAGCTGGGTTTTCATTATCTCCAGGAATGGAGACACCACCACCTCTCCGGGCCATCTGTTCCCATGTTCGACTACCCTGACAGAAAAAAAGTTTTTCCCTGTGTTGAAACAGAATTTCCCAGTTTCACACTTGAGGTGTCTGGTTTGATAGGTCTGCTTAGATGCGCATAGCAGAGAATGCGATCAGTAGTTGCTAGACCTTGAGCTGAAGCTCTGTGATATAACCACATCTTCAGTATAATGAGATTTTAATCTCCTTTTTTTTCCTCTCCTTCTATTCCTATCTAGTAACTCTTTCTTTGTACTTGCTCTTCCATTTTGCATGCGAACACATATTAAGGTGGCATTCTCCTTGTCATTGATACCCTAAGTCATGTAATCTTTTTAAGATTTTTTTTTTTTTTAAATTGAAATCTAGTCTAATGCATGTAGAAATACTTGTAGCATTTCTTCCATTCACTCCCAATGACAATATTAAAGACTGAGCAAGCCGAGCTAGCCAGCCTGTGGAGCAGCGAGTTGAGTGGCACTTCTCTGATGTGTCCTAACTGGAGGTAAATCAAAACCAACTAGAAAAAAAACCTGCCAAAATGAGTGAAAGACAAAAAAGTAAGAAGCAGGATAAAAGGATGAAACATGACTTAGTTATTTTTTCTTTTTATAAAGGTTAATTCAGTAACTGGAAGATCTTCTTACTCTATACAAGGTAAAAGGGGGATGTTTCTTAGATTCAATAGACTAATTAAACTGTTTGCCTTGCTCTTGATATGGTGAAGAGTTGCTTTTCAGATATTTCTGACCAGTCTACATCCTACCTTCCACTATGTTTATACCAGACTAGTCTTTGGGGGAAAGAACACTCCAAGAAGTAGCCAGATTTGTATCCTGACAGTAGACTGCTTGGGCAGTAGCCAGGGCAATAAAACAGTAAGAGTTAAGCCTCATTTTTTAAGAAAGCAAATGAGTTATAAAACAAAAGAAAAAACCCACAACCAAACACACCATTCTTTAATGGCAGCTGCAGTGTTCAACTTTGCGAGACCTGGGCCTTAAAAGAGAAGATACAAATTTATTCAGATATACATCAGACGTTGCCAACTAGAATACAGTGAAGACCTTGCATCAGTGCCAGGTTTGTTGTAGGCTCCCATTATCTGTGGAAGATAGGAAGGATGAACAGCCAAGGGGATAGCCTTGTAAATCTGAGTCAGGTTAGGGGCTAAGGTGGAGTAATACTGAGCTTGTTTACTGACAGAAAAGGATCACGCTGCATGTACAGATCCAGGCCTTTTCATGGATGTGAAACACAGTTGTATGACCCAGGAAAGCTCATTACTCTCTGAAAGATTCATTACAGGAGATAGGCAGCTCATCACCTGCTCATGCTCTTCCCATCAGCCCAAAAGAGTCAGGTATGTTCATTTTACTCTGGGGTGACCCAGCTGGGGCTTTAGCAGGGATGTGCCAAACAGACAGATATCCTAGGAGTCCTAGTCGTGCTCTGTCCTCAGGTCATGCTCCACGCTCTGTCCAGCTGTTCGTCACTTGGTCATGCTGATTTTCAGTGTGCTGTGGTCTAGGCCAGTAGAAGTTAATGCAAGTGCAGAACAAGTTTGGATCACCAAGTGCAAGCTGCTTGGAGGCAGAACAAAAATAAAAAGAAGTGTTGGTATTGGCACGAAGGTGTCTGGGTACTGCTAACAAGTAAAATGGGAGGCATTTCAGAACTGCAGTTCCTTCACAGGTTGTCTGTTGGCTGGAGTCCACTCATGCCTTGTCCCAGTCAGTCTCCCAGTGAATGACAACTTAAGCTGTTCTCGTCCTGTGTCAGGCAGGAAGGAGCCTTCGGAAAAGCTGCAGAGCGTGGGTGGTACTAATGCATGTTTGACAGCCAGCTGCAAGGTTTACCGTTGGCCTTTAGGAAGCGTTTCTGACTGTGGATTGTGAACTGTAATGGAGAGCAGGAACCAAAAGGCTTGTTTGTGAGGCATGATATAAAAGATTTGATCTCCATCCCCCTTCAGAATTTGGTTTTTTTTTGTAAATGGAATAAGTTTAAGTCAAGCTGCTGTTTACAGACTGTTGTGGAACTGAAGCATTTAGCAAGGCAGATGAAATATCATTGTCCCTCATTTTCAGATAGGATAACGGAAATGTGAGGGAGCTGTCAATGACCAACACTGCATCAGAGTGAAGTCCAGAACCGCATATTCCTGGCCCTTTGCCCGGTCTTCAATCATAGGTGTTTGTTGAGGTACGTGGTGTGAAGAGCAGACTTACATTCTTGGCTGCTCACGTAATCTCTTTCACGAGTATTAAATCTGCATAAAAAGATTAATGGGACCTGCCAGAGAACCTGCTTCTGTCTACAGAGTTGCTAATTGCTGTTCACACACTGTCAGAATATTGCAGGGTTTGGTTCTCATCTCTGATGCTTTTTCCTCAGACACAGAGGTGTACATCAAGTGGCAAACTTACTGTCCAAGGAATTTTCCTCTGGCACAGACTGGCAGGACCCTGAGCATCACACTTGCCTACAAAGCGGATGATATCCATCAGTTGTTCAGGGCTATGTCCCTTCCTATTAGCTTTCCACAATCACTGAGCAGCCACAGCACAGAAAGACCTTCAACATCCTCCTTTTATTTTTGTTAGTGCTCCTGGATGTTGCCAGGTCAGCTCAGTTCTGGAGTACTATTTACCCTTCCTTTCATTTTGCCCTTTGCAACCTCACCTGAAAGTGTGTGTCTGTGAAATGAAGCATTAAATAACCACCATTAGCAATGGTGCTGGAAACCCAAGGGAAAAAAAAATTAATCAGTGGTGGTAGTGAATGTTATTTACTTATTTGAAATAAAGTGGGTGTGAGATATTAATGCATGATTTTTTTTTTTCCTTTGTGTGCTTACTAGTTGCAAAGGATTATTCTGTCCTATAGAGTGAATTTTTAAGGGACTGATTCCATCTTCACATGGAGAAAGGCGTGCATGCATGAAAACCTTCAAATTGTGTTTTTTTTTGTCTTCAGGTAGCTTTACTAAGGATCTACTGGCTATGTTAAGACAAGGGAGGTATGGCAGCTGAAGCCCTGACTCAGAGTTTTCAGTTTGAATTTTGCTTGTTTTGCAGTATTCAGAAAGGCTTCTCATTCCCTGAAGGACAATTACTGTTCATAGTGGCAGGGACATGGTAGTGGTCAGGGCAGGAACTGTTGTGTTCTGATGTCAGGAAAGATAATTTTTGCTTCAGATCACCTGTTTGAAAAATTTGCTGTAATGATACTCATTGGCAAAGAAGGTGTTGATTTTTAGAGTAGATGTTTGTGGAGTTCCTGATGACCTTGAGTAGAACTCAAACAACATCCTCTGCTTAAAACTGGAGTGAAACTGCTTTTGCCTTTGTAGCAGGGTGAAGTTCTTAAGTGAGTTGAGCTGGGATATTAGGTAATCTCATTCCCATATTCTATTTTTGCTTTATTCTATGCTTTAATCTGGCTTTGTATGTAAAGCAGCATTGTCTAACTGGGGGTGTGTATGTGGGCTGAATCAAGCCTTTGGAAAGCTTCTGTCCAGTCTATCTCCCTTTTTGTGGAGGAGATGGGGAATGGCTGGTCAAGCAGCAAATTCAGTCTGACTAGCCAAGTGACTCCTTCAGAGCCTTCCTCTGACAAAGTGAAAATTGCTGCTGAAACCAGGGAGGTATGGGGGGACTGTCAGCTACTACATGGTACGGACAATGCAGAGGAAGAAAGTGGTGTGGGGGGTGGTTGGCAGATACAAAGATCTGAACCCTAGATCCACTTCTCATCTTTCTTGTGTTATGTTTTCCCCTTTCCTCACTAAACATGTAACATCAGCTCTGTGTGTTTGGAAGCAATACTACATCAGGGCCATAGGAGCGTTGGCAACCATAACATATCTGACTGATGGAGGGGCAACATGTGCCCCTGACAAGGCACCCCCAATAAGGTTCCTCTGTCTTGCATACTGACTAGTCATGAACGTCCTTCAGCGGCTGCCTGGCAAGGACTCCTCTGTGAATTGCTCAGAAAGTTCTTTGCAACTTCCTTTTACGCAGTTTGCCAGAAGTTTTGAGTCGTGCAAAGTGACAGAGCGGTTGCATGCATAGACTGTAATCATGAAGTGCAAGCTGTTCAGGCAGCTCTGACAGCACCAGCCTGAAGAAAGAGGACAACCTAGTACATGATGAACTGACTGCTTTCAGGAGAGTGGCTCACTAATAGAGCCGGGCATATGTTGTCACCGTTTTTCTGTGCATATCCTTTAACTCATTGAGAAAATTTGTTTAGACCTAGATTTTTCTTCCCTTTTTACATTTGCTCACAACAGATAAGCACATTTCTTCTTAAAATGTTTGCTGAATCTGTCAATTTGCCCTGAAGTCTATGGGATATTAAGGGGAGGGCAAAGGGGGATGGTTAAATAAAGAATTTTAAGAGCAAACTCTTTATAAGGTAGGAACCCTTTGGCTATCTCCCATCTTGCAGCAGCTTTGGACTTTACGCCGAGTGAGAACAACTTGAATATGGAGTGTTCAATGCGCATAACAAACTGCTCACAAATTGCACGACAGAGGTAATTTCAACAAATAAATAATTTTCAGTGACTTCTTTGTCTGTGAATAGACCACTTGGTGGGCTGTTAAGTAGCCCTCAAAAACTGTGGTGTTGGTTTATTTCCTTTGCTGTATTCACTTAGCTCTGAGTCATTGTGAGTTGAGGCAGAAATTATCTATGAGTCTCTTCTTTGTATTTAAATTATATTAAGCAGTCGGCTTTATGCCATATAAGTCTCGACTCAAAGATCTGGCTGGATTAGCAATGCAGGCACAGCTGGAGTTACAGATAATGGATAACATCCTCAGCTGGTGTATTATATCCCTATAATTCTAGTGAAGCCAACGGAGCTACACTAATTCTTGCCATCTGAACAGCTATAGTTCCTGCAATTACTCTCTTTCTCTCAGCTGCCAAAGCTTATGTTTGGGCCTTTGTGCTTCTCCACAGAACTTAATGATATCCCTTGTGTGTGAATAGGGCAGAGTGCCCTATAAACAATAAGTTTTCTTGTGAATGACTTGCGTGTTAATGCTAGGAGGTGTTTTTGCCTTTCCTCAAAATTGAGGTATATGCAGTACTTCTGGAGGACCAGATCTAGGTTGCTTGTGAGGTACTTGTGATTTTTATTATACTTTTCATTTGTAATGAAGGTAGCCCTGAACTAAGGCTCATTATTTAAACTAGCAGTTCATAAGACCATTTCATACTGTAATCCTTTAATTAATCAGAGGCAGATTCCCCATTTCCTTTACCATTTTAGTTATTTACACTCATGTATCTGCTTTCCAGATGTCCACAATGAAACATAAACAAATACAAATTATTACAGAAATCTGTAACAAACAAGCCTATGGTTCTTAAAGATAGAGGCCAATAATTTCTGAATATTTTTCAAATGGTGTTTTTCCCTAGCCCTTGGTAACATTTTCAGTACAGAAAACAACACTCCAGCATTATTTGTGGTTTGGGCCAAGTGTATTAAAAATAGTAGGATTGGAGTGATGTGGGCAAATGAAGCACAGGTTTGGATGAAATTTAATAACCTTGCATTTCCCTGTGACAAAATACAGACTTGCTATTGCAAGTGCAGTTGCTCACTTGGGAGAACTGTAGAGCTTCAGATCCAACCGTGCTGCAAATCGTCTCAGCTAACTGTGAGTATCGCAAAGTCTGGGGTTTCCTCTAGGTCTGTGGTTAATGGAAAGAGAGAGAGGAGCGCCTTGTGAAGATGAACTGCCCTCTGAAGGTGCTTATTGCTCTGTGCTGGCGATAGGGGTAGTTAAAATGACCGACTTAGATTGAAATGTGTCTTAACCCTCCTCCAAAACCAATTCTCTCTGGTCTCTCAAAGAGAGGAGAAGTTGCCTTACCTGGTGAACAATGTTTGCAGCTGCTGGGTTGCACTTTAAAAAGCGTCTTTGATAACTAGCAGCAGCTTTCAATTTAGAAAGTTGTTCCATGTAACAAATTTTGGTTTGTTACCATCGTGCGGTAGACTTGACATGACTCTTGTTACCTATTTGCTGCCACCACACAAACCAAAAATTGTTTGCTAATGAGTGTTACCACAAAGAGACCCAAACAGGCTGCATGTATCATTCAAGGAAACAGTAAAATATACCCAAGTCTCTCTCCCTCTCTTATAAATGTACATATATATGTCTATATATATAGAAAATATATCAAGATTTACTTCTGACAGTCTAATCTTAGAGCTGTGCAAATAGCTAGTTATTTTGTTAGCTGGAAGGTCTAAAGAAAGTAAAATAATTATTTCGAGTTGTAGGAAACATTTTTGAGGGATCAGACTGTAGTATTTAATTTTGTTTTGAAGGGCTAAAAGTATTTGTATTTGAGAAGAAAAATGAAGTCTGAAATACAATTTAAAGCAAGACCTGGCTCTATTTTGTTTAGAATATATTGAAACATCTTGATACTTTTCCCCTTCAGCTCTTACTGTGAGATGATTTGCATCTAAGCACTTTGGATAGAAGGCTCCATCAAAAACTTTGCCTCATTCCCATCAGTTAAGGTCAGCAAGCAGAACAACGCTGAATCAAACTGTTAGTAGCCTTTTATTCTCACAGTAGCATTTTTATCTCCCAAATCAGTTACTCTGCATTTGCAATTATGTAATTAAAAGCAGAATTTGGATTTATTTTGTAGGAAATGTAAAGTTAGTGGGAACCAGAAGCTACTGATTATTAGCTGAAACTGTAATTTCACGTTGTTTTTATTCAATGGTGAACTACAAAATAACTGAGAGCCCTTCTAGCCATGATTAATACTAACAGAAGTCTTAGTGTTTCCAGCAGGCTGTCGCTCTCAGTTCCTATATATTTTCTGGTGCCTATACCTTTAAATTCATGTGATTTCTTTAGAAAGTGTAATTGGATATTTTTATTGTGTATAGCAGGGAAGGCTGTCTGATATTTTGAAACATGACATTTTGATGGCTACCCATAGAACAGCAGTCTGCTTTTGGCCACCAGAATGCTAACATTCATTTTTCTAGGAATCAGCCAGCCCATAATACGCGTGGCAGCAGCGGCATATTATTTATAAAAAAAGGCTCTGTTATTTGATTTTTAATTTACTGTAATTCATGTACAGATTCCCATAAAAGCTTTAAGTCACAGTATACATTCTTCTAATAGGTTAATGCTACGACTAAGGAGATGGACTGTAGTACAGTAGTCTTCATTTTTAGGTACGACTTAGCAGTCTTGCAGAAAGAGGAGTACCTCCTATTTTGGGCTAATATTTTGAAGTGGTGTACATGCTGCAATTACAATACTGGACTAATAAAACTGAGAAGCCACCCTGTGACTGTAGTGACAATATAATTGGTGTTGCCCATTATGGTTTATGAATTTCTCCTGCAGCTGCAGTTAGTTGCTAACATATTTGTCACCTTCAAAGCCAGTCTGTGGTGTAGATACAGGTACCTTCTATTCTGCAGCTTGCTGCAGCTCAGCTCCATGACCAATTTCTCTGCATTTTTGCACATCACTGATGCTTGATTTTTGCTTTTGCTAGGGGATGCTTTGAGCAGCTTGAGCATGAGGAAAAGCTCCTTTACCTTTCCTTGTATTTAAATAGCCAGAGCAGGTGCAGTTTCACAGCTTCACTGGTAGTCAGAACAGTTTAAGTGATTATAAAGTGGGAGAAAAGATACCAATCTTTTAGCTGAGCACCAAGAACTGAAAGTGGTACCTGGCAATCGTAGGCTCAGACCGAGCGCACATGTGAAGCCCTAGAGCTGGTGATGCAGTTGGAGAGACAGCTCACGTGTGCCAGCAGTGCCTACTGCCTCACCCTGTTTTAGTGAAAGTGAAACATGAATTTATCTCCTCCCTGTAGGAGATTAGGAGATCCTAATCTCCACCAGCTGGTTATTGAGTTTTGCTGTGAACTAAGAAAATCAGTTTTTCCCTGTTTATTTACCATTTTAATGAATTAAAATGAAGCTAATGAGTGTAAAGTTTTACATCTTTAACTTCTGATGTTTCAAAAAAGATGCTGATTAAAAGATAAGCAACTAATTTATGGGTGATGAATCATTCCCTCAGATAAAAGCGTCTTTACACCAGTTGGTGAAATCGCTTGGAGTGGTTATTCTTCAGGTAAGCTTTAAATTGCTGTTCCCTTTCCATAGACTCACAGGCTTAGACACAAGGGCCATATGCCTTAGGTGTGTGTTTACTTAGCCAGCGCTGGAGGTGGATTTAAGTGCTACCCGTGCCCCATCCCTAAGTGCTTGCTACTGATTTGAGGTGGAATTTGGTGCATGTTCCGTGGCTGTAGCTCAATGTACCTCTGAGTGTGGCATTAGCAAAGTTGCAGAGCTTTGCGTCGAAGCAGCCCTCACAAGTTTCATTTTACTGACTTTCCTTGGAGGTAGTAACCCCTAGCAGGAGGCAGGAACAAACTGTTGGGAGAACAGGTCATTACATTTTAAATCATCACAATGAATGTGAGTCAAAGCCTGAAACGATTCTGCAAACCCATCCAACTGTTTCTGTTTAGCTTTTGACTGTGTTTTGTAACCCCTTTTAAATAGGCATCCTTTTTTCTTGTCCTTGCTATAAGACATCAAACCTAGGAGTGTTACTCTTGTGTGGCTGACAGTCATTTACATCTGCCAGCATAAGTGTATCTTAATGTCGTAACTTAACCCACATATTTAAAAAAAAAAATCACCCCTGAAGTGCATTTAAAAGTGAGAAATGAGAAGTGACTTGTGATGGGTATACACTGCTTAGGAAAAAAATCCAGAGGTACAGGGAATTTATAGTTGTTCAGTGTATGACAGAAGGACAGGTGGAGTAAGCTGTGCTGTAGTATCTGGAGGGAACATTGTAGCCCACAATTCTGAATGCTCCACAGAAAGCGTCTCTGTTTCTCAATAAGTGGCATCAGCCTGTTTGCCTTAGCACTGCAAAAGCTTAGATGCTCTTGCTAAGAGTTCCCTGTTGCAGAGTGAGAGCTTACAGTAAAGCTTTTTTAAATCAGCAAAAGTGGGAAGTTGATCCCTGAATTACACAACAGCCATGCTAGCTAAAAATGGATAGGAAACAGCTGTTTTCAATATCAAGGATTTTCTCCCCAGATAACCAAAAGTGTTCTCTTCACAAAAAAGAAAATATGTTTCTTATTGTTGCATTGATAAGCTGAGACAAACACATGATTCAGAGTGCTTCAGGACTGAAAGAGGAACAGAGGTCCTTGATTATTTCCTTCTCTGTTACAAGCATCCCGTTCTTCGCCCAGCCCTAGGACAGCGTAATATATCTGGCACATTTAGCAGAATCACAAAGAAAGGGACGGTGTGTTTGCCTTGCTTCTGGTGATAGATCTATCCCCAGGAACGAAATATTTTGAGCAATGGTTCAATGATGAAGGTGAAAGCAGTAAACCTACTTGGCCTTTACATGTTGTTCTGCACTCACTTTTCCTTTATCTCTGTACAAATTAAATGAAAGAAGTTCTATAAATGTGTGCTCAAGATGTCTGAGAGTGAAAGCTGTTGTTTAAAATCCCAAAGATGATTAAAGCTTGTTTCCTCACTGATCTTTGACTCAGTTACAACATCAGACTTTGATTCTCGTTGGACATCGCTTCCTGGGAGGCAAAGGCAAAAATACCCTTGGGTCCACAGCTAATAAGGCAGTTCCTTTTCTTGGAGGCCTTGTTTCAAGGCAGTCAGCGCAATCAGTTGATGCAAACACTGTGTATGCTGCTGTGTATTGTTTTTGTGGTAAGAGCCACCTGTGTGTTACTGTACTGTGGAGGATGTCAAAAGATAAATGAAGAACAGGGAGAGGAAGAGGAAGTGCTTGGAAGCGGACTTATGGTGACATCTGAGAGTTCATGAGATGCTGTTGGGAGATGAGGAGGAAAGGCAGATACAGGAGAGAAAGGGGGAGGGAGGCGGTGAGAAATTTGTAGCAAGTGCCTACGCTGCACAATAATAATTTATCAGGAAACATTATGAAATTTTACTTTGTGCTATAAGTCAACTGACAAGGGTCCTCCAGAGAGGTTTGTGGGGTAGGGAGCACATTACTGAGCTGTCTCAGTTTAATTATCACTTTGCTAGTGTTCCCATAAGCAAAATAAATGCTTTTGCTGTCACGATTGCAACTCCCATTTCCAACTGAACGAAATGTGAGAAATAAAATCGTAGTATTTATTTATGTATTCATAAATCCAAGTCCTGCAGAATTAGGCATTTGAGCTAATGGTTAGGTTTGCTTTTTCTTCCCCAGAATTCTCCTATACAGTGGTCAAAAATAGTTATTCCAGACTCTTAAACCTCCATGAGCCCATTGCTTGTTTGAAAATGGATGCAGGTGGGAGTTTCAGTATTACACGTGGTATGAGCCCACGGGTTCACCTGAAACACTGGGTGAAGTTGTTCATAGATTTGAAATGGGAAATCGGAGCAGTCCTAGCAGACTCACTGCCATTTGCTCATCAAAACCTGAAACCTCTAACAAACCACCAAAAATCAGTCTGTCCTCATCAGCCTAGCTACAAAATAGTTTGCAAAGATGTCTCCTCATTAGGCTAGAGGAACTCCTTGGCCTGCCTGGCCATTGATGAGGAAAAGCCCTTGCAGTCAGTCATGATGAAGGTATTGAGAGGTTTTGATGTTTATAGAAATAGTGGCTAGATCAAAGGGGTGATTACTAGTTACTATGCAGTTAAAACCGTGTTCAGAAAAGCACAGCAGCTCTGATGGACGTTCTTACTCCTTGCTAAACTCTGCTGTTAGCAGGAACCACCTGGTTCCACTGAGCAGCAGCTCTCCTTGGGTGACAAAATGAATTAAAAATAGCAGGTGGGTCCCATTCATTTCACATCAGAAGCAGCTGGATGCAGTCTAATTTTTTTTTAATTTTCTCCTGTGTTCCCGCCCTTTAAATCAGTATTTAAAAACAATGCAACGTGCTCATCAGCTCTGCTTCTCCTTTGGTTTGCCATTCCATTTGCCTTGTCCTTGTCTTTGGTGATCACCTGTCAATCACTTGTTACCTCCTCCTATTTTTAAATGGCTTGCCAGAGGAATTTGCTTGGTTACCCTTTTCCTTTTCCACATATTGTGCAGTGTTAAAAATACACTGCCCTTCCTTGAGAGGGTTTGTTCCCTGTATGCATTTCTCTTGGCTTCTCTTCCTTGTGGCTGTATGGGCCCATCCTCTGAGGAGCTGAGCACATCCTATAATGTGCTGTGCATTTCCTTCCTCCTTGTCTGTACACATGCTGGGCCAGGTCCCCATCTGTAATCAATAAGCCCCATTATCACGGCACATATGCAAACACGTGCATGCACGAACAGCAGATCCACAGCTAGGGTAAAACTGTCATGCTACTCATTTGAGATGTTGGAGAAACTCTGGTATGAAGAGCTCTTTGCAAAGTCTTCTAAAAATCATGTTTTTCACGTCTCTCTAGTTGCAATATTTCGGAGGGTTTGATTCCTTTGTGTAGCCACTGCTTTGGCTTTTGTTTTTACTGCATCAGTAAAAGAGTATAAAAATACCTGATGTGCTTCATATTCTGTGAGGCTTTAGTTGTAGCTGTATAAGATATATTTCTCGTATGTTATTCGGTGTCTTGACAGTGCCTATAAGTATGCTTTGTTTTCCTTCCTAAACTGTAGTGTTTTCATTGCAGAGCCTGTGTTCGGGACATACTATACTGACCATTTCAGACACCACTTATTGTGGTGTGATAATAGTGATAAAACTAGAAAAAAGGGGAAAAATGTCATAGTTCATCACAAACAAAATTTATAGAATTACAGGTACCAGCACATCCTTTTTTTAGTTAAGCTGTCAGCTGACTGGCCCTATGATTATGCTTAATGAAATAGGAGGCAGGTAGATGATGGAGCTAACTGTTCAGCGTTGGGTCAGCATGTGGTTTGTAGGGACAGTGGTGGCCTCCAGGGTCTAGATTAGATTAATGTTCAGTGGTGCTAGGAGAGAGAGAAAAGATTTTGCTAACAGATAAAATGGTTCAGAGAAACCCTGCTCCCTTTGGAGCCTTTGGGCATGACCCATAGCCCGCAGAAGGCAATGGAGAGATTTTTGAAAGGTGTTTATACTTACATATAAACTTGTGTCATTTTAGGTCACTTTCGTCTTTCTCACTCTCTCATAAACCGAACTCAACCTGTGACTCTCTTGTGGTTTGCACATTGCTAGTTTTAAAAATTATTTCCACATCATTGCTTTTTGATGTTTTATTGGGAATTTGCTCGCTCTGCTTTTATGGTGCATCTCTCAAATCATCTTCTCTGTGGCTCTGACCTTAGCCTGTTCCTAGGTAGTCTACGTAACCTTTGCATCTTTTTCATCTCTGCCTTCTGCTTGTCTCATTATATTACCACCTCAGCTTTGCAACAAAGGCATGATTAGCCATTTAAATAGTCTGCATCTGCTAGCTGATGTTAGTCCATGCAGCTGCCTCATTTCATAACATGCTCAAAGTGCTCCAAGGTAGAGATAATTTTGCACAGTGCAGTTTTTTTGCAGAGTGAGGACAGTGTGTTAAACAGATCAAGCCACGTGTTAACAATGAAAAAGCAAAAGGATGGGCCATCTGCTGGGCAAGACGTTGCCTTGGGGAGTTAAAAACCGGTATGACGCTATTATACCTGATCCTTGGCCACCTGCGCTTGTGCTGTACAAGCAGGCTTTTCAGGCTGTGCTGATGGGTCTTTGTTTTTATTCATGATTGCAGCTGCAGTGTTTTCACTGCGCTGGTGGTGAAATGGTTTGTTTTCATCATTCCTGTCGCTTTCTGTGTGATAGGCATCTCCACACATGTCCTTTCAATATTTATTTATGTGTCTAAGTAGTTAAAGGCAAATGAGGTTTTTTAAGTGATTGTGGCTCATTTCTTGCACAGGGTGTAGTCTGGCTGATGGACCGTTGTTGACTCCAAAAGGCTTGGAGAAGGTCCCAGAGATTCCTCTTTTCCTTTACTCCATCTCCTGACAAGCATGCATGTTTCAAAATGCTGCTGCTGGACTAATTGTGCCCTAATTGAGAAAAATTCTGGAGCGACTCCACGGCAGTCAGACATGCCATCAGCAGCGTTGCTCAGGCAGCCAGCGTTCGGTGCATTGTTCCCGTCCCACAGCACACTTCCTGAGTCCTGAATCGGGGCAGGGTAACTACGTCAAGTGCATAACATCTTTCAATAGGAGGTGCAGCCTCAGCACTTTGGGCACAGCATCGGGATTTGGATGTGGTCAGTGTTTGCACTGGCAGACTTTTTGTCATTTTCAATAATTCTGTTGCCTAACCAGTGCGTTCGGTGTAAGATCCCGACATTAGATAAGGCATTATTCTTTGCTGGCAAGCAGATGACTTGTCATAACTTGTTCAGGGTGCACTGCTGGTGCATAATACATTGATCCATCATCCCCTAAATTTACAAGGATAAATGCAATCTCTCAAGCTAAGCTGATACATATCATCTCAAAAATACATTCACCTGGGATATATATATCAGGGTGATATTGAATTAATCTTTGTTAGGCTTAGATAACTTTATCCCAGTGAATTTCTTGGTGTGACAGTGATGTAGCTGGATAAGTAGTCCACTTTCATCAAGTGATGACAGCTTCACTTTCCAGACAATTCTTACCACATTTGATTTATGCAGTGGGTTCCTGTATGCTGAAGGCAACAGGAATTTCTTTTTAGGCTCTCTGGGGGTGGGATCAGACCCTTTTGTTTGAAAGAAGTTGTCTTTTCTTCAATGGCCTCTGTCTCCAGAGCATGTCGGGGTTGTCTACGTTTCACCATGAGCTGTTTGTTTCTACATGCATTTTAATGTCTACTTCTGGCTGTTTTCCCTTGGTCTCATTATAGCTTTCTCTGTCTCCCATTGAGCTGATGGGGCATGGGTTTTATGCAGTGCTTTTTTGTTCAGTCACATTGAAGATACAACGTACTTAGGAGGACTGTTCCCCGCCATACAGCCAACGTGGGTGAGCTTGCATCTGGGATCAGCAATTCAAGGGTTACGAGGACTGCTTGCTCACTAACATACCCTGTTTATACCCTGTTCATCACAAATGTGCATATGATTTGCACCAGTGACAGTCTTAATCCAGCAAAATCCACTTTTAAAGGTGTTTTAAGTTTGCACACAGTCTCTGCTTCTGGTTTGCAGAGAATTGCCAGAGGCTGTGAGGAAGCCTGTTACCTCTCAAGTATCTCAGCACGTCCTGCTGGCCTTTCTCCTCATTACCCTACCTCATCAACACCCACCGTCTGCATGCTGAGACTTGTCCCTGCCTATCACAGCATCTGTTATTTAGGGCAGCAGTGTTTTGTTTCAGAGCCTGCTTTCCTCCTGGTCTGTCTGTGCTCAGAGTAGGACAGCTGTGTCCTAATCACTGACCAATCTCGGCTTCTTCTTGCTCTGATTTTCTCAGTCCATGCTCTTCTGGGGCTGTTCATGCCCAGTGTCCTTGCAGTTTAAGCCAAGCCATGTATTTTTTTTTTTTCTTTGTGTTTTCTTTTAGTATAACGTTTGTGATTTGGAGACGGTGGGTGGGCAAGGACAGAAGATGAATGTTTGATTTTTTTGATCTGAGCTCTGAAGCTGTGTTCATTGTTCATCAGGGAATCTATGTCTTTCTGATGCTTGTGGTTATAAAGCATTAATATATCATGAGCATAATTTTGAATGTAACTGTCTTGAAAGGATTTCCGGAACCTGGATGGTTGTTACTGCCTTCACAGTGTAGGAAATAGGGTTGGGATCCATAACTTGGTTTTTTGATTATAAACAGCTTCTATGCCTTGATGGTGCAACTTCTGGATAGCTCTGGGCTGCCTTTTCCAAAAGAATAATTTATTCATTGAAAAATACAATTTACTACGTTTTTGCACCTTCTAAAGCTGTTTACAGGTTCTTCTCAAGGTAGTAGCAGTTTATTCAATAAAAAGTAAGTTCATTTTGACATTTTCTAAATGGTCTGCAATGAGGATAACCAAAAGTCCAGAAGCAAACAAACAAAAAGAAAAGGTGCAACTATAAACACAAAAAAAGGATGGCAGTCAGGAGATCTCAGGTCAGGAAATGATTTTGTACTGCAGAACATGATAAGATCCCTGTCTGGGATGTATTGAAGATGCATCTGCAGATAAACATGACATGCAGGGTAACAAATGGAAACAGAGCATTTTCTATTGGCTTGACTAAAAATAAAAGAATAAAATGAAACATTTTATTCTTTTCTTTCCAAGGCAAGAAAAATATTTTTCCTGTTAAGGGGTGTTAGGAGCAGCCGCCTCCTCCCACAGCCCTGGCCAGGACCCTCCTGCCTTGGTGGCTGGAGCCCAGCCCTGTGCCCTGAGGCCCAGGGGTTCCAGGGTCTCTGCCTGGGCTGAAAGGACGTGGCTGCTGCTTTCCCGGTTGCAGGTTCTCACACTCCCTCATACCCTCATCAGTTAGTCTGACTGACCAGGTTTGGTTCTTCTCACTGCCCCTCTTACTGTTTGCTGGTCAGGTTTGTGCCCCTGTATGCTCTTGTTTATGGATTTCTCCTTTTCTTACTATCTCTTTTTAAAAATTATTAAAAAAAAATTATTATTATTTTTAATTTATTGAAGAGGTCCTCAACCAGATGCCGTTAAAAAAGTAGACAGTCTCCTTCCACATACCCTTACATTTCCCATTTCCCTCCCTGATTTGTCTAGGAACTAAAAAGCAATTTTAAAAAAATACGAAAAACCTTGTAGTATCTTTTCTTTATACAAACTTCAAAGAAGAAAAAGCTTGTATAAAATTGGCTGCTGAAGTATTTACTGAAGGAGTATGTACAAACCAGATGGATGTATGTTCAGAGAGAGAGGAGCACAAGTAGGGTATAAAGATTTATGCCACTGTTCCAGCAACATCAGAAAGAACGAGGTGGCAGCTGGAAACAGTAGATTGGAGTAGGAAGAGGAAATAATATTTTATGCTAAGATAACCAAAAGTGCTGGCACAACATCCTAAAGACTAACATGAAGGGAAAGAATGTTAGGGGAAGTATGTGCCGGAAATCAGTGCTTACTACCAAGAACGAAAATCCCTTTTCGTACCTCTAAACACAAAGTTCATGATGTATTGTTTCTTTTGTATTTGCTACTCAAGCTAGTCTCCAGGATCCTCAGTTTTTTCTCTGCCTTGATGAACCCATCCAGATTTAGTACCAAGTGCAGGTGGCATTCATATGTGCTTAATCCTGTCTTTCAGATCATGTCTGCGGTCTTCGCCCATTAGATCCTTTCACTACTCCATCACAGTAGGAAATTGAAAAATCCCTCAAGGAAAACATCCTGCAATCTCCAGCACATGGAGAGTAATTTAAAAATGTTGGCAATCTTTTTTTTTCATCTTCTTCTGGTACTCTGCAAGAAGTGTAATAGATTTCAGCTGAGCTCAGCTCCATTACCCAGAAACAGCCAAATGGGAGGTGGGCACAATCCTTACTAAGAAACTGAGCTGATGACGTGTAAGACATAAGAAAAGTCAGCTTATTCCCTGTCTTTCATGGCTTCTCAAAACTAACAGGAAAAAAAAGCAGTAAAAAGTTACTTTTCCTTAAAGAGAGTAGTTACACTTACAAAAATAATAAATTATGATTTCTGTACATGCTTTTGGGGTAAAACATTTATTTTTAAGCCAATAAAGCCTCTCTGGATTTTTGTCTTTACATTTTATGCCAGAAAATACATTTGACTGTAAAAGGAAAGGAATAGTATTCCTTCCCACATGAATCTCCCCAGTTAAGTTAGACACATTCAAACTTAAAGATTGAGTTTCTGTATCATGTGTAGCTTTTGGGGAAAAGTTGAATGACTGAAATTAGTTCTGACTATTTCATTTGGATAATGTAGCAAATGGCACAGACTGCTTTCGTACTAAGTTGGGTCACTCTTTTTTTTAAAGAAGCTTGTTTAATCAGTTTTTTATGGCAGTTTTCTGCCATCTGGTCTGGAATGTATTATGGGCAAGAACTTCTACAGAATTCATTAAATGAGAGGTGTGCTACCCTAATACTTAATTTCATTTCCCTGCCTCTTTTTTTTTTTTTCTCCCCTTAGCAGTGATGCTTTTTTAATTTCTGATTTGAAAGAGTAAATAGTGAAAGCACAGTGATTTTCAACATACAAGGAGCACTTTGGTAGGTTAAAGCTGATGCGCTGGAATTTTTCATCTCAGTTTCATCATTTTTCCCCCATAGCTGGTTTGTTGGAAGAGGAAACGGAAACCTGCCAAGAGCTGTCATTGTGCTGAGAGAGAACCAAATGGTCCTTCTGAAAGATAAAGCAGGATGGAGAAAATCAAGCTGTCAGTATAGTGCAGTTTAACAGGGCAGAGAATAATGCAGTTCTCATGGAGGAAAAATTGCCCCAGAATGAATTAAAAGTAGAATTTCAATCTACGCTTTTTATTTTAGTGGCAATTAAAAAATAACAGCAGTTTCAAGTGACTCTGAGAATAGAGAGAGGAGGAAAAATAGATTGAACAGTTTTATTTACCTCTGTAGCCAATTGCTGGCACGTGGATCACAGGGAGCATTTTCCTAGTATACAAGCTGAAAAACCCTTAGCAGAATTCTCACTTCAGCTTTAATTGATTTCTTAGCTAATGTGTGCTTCACTAATGACAGTCACTAATCTTCTCTCAAACACACAAATAGCAGTGCAGATGCTCAAGTTTTATGCCATTGAAATATGAGGATCTGTGGAAGGAAAGTGAGAAAGTAACTTCTTCTGTTATGGTTGTAATAAGCTATTCTCATGTACTGGATTTCTTGGTAAGTTATGGCTTAGCTGTGAATGCTCAAGGTTAATGTTAGAGAAATGTAAATAGGGAGCTTTCTAATACAAATTAAAAATTTTTAAGTTGAGAGCTTTATTTAAAATGTTGTTGTATATTTAGAAGTGCAAAACTGGTAACATAAATTTTCAAATTCTGAGTTTGAGTATTGTGATCCTAGAATTTTACTCTTTATTGTCATTGGTTTTCTGATGTGACAAAGATTTTTTTTTTTTTTTTGATGAGTTTTTTATGTGAAGGGCATAGGCTGCTAATCTATCCCATTTATATCAGAAAATATAACATGCTGTGAAGTTTCAGAATGTTGTCATGGAAGAAAGTTGAGTTTTGGGGTTTTTTTTCATGGATTTTTTTCAGGACAGCAAATCAGAAGTGGTTACTTGAATCTTGCAGGAATTTTCCCAAAGGAAATGAATGAAATTCAGGAGGATGACAAGCAGGATATTTGAAGTGGGAGATTGTACGGCTGTAGCCGTGCATGATCACGAACCTTTTACCAGTGTGGGGACTTGCAGCAGCAAAGTGTTCAGGTCCCCAACTGGCTTGTCTAGGCATCGCTAAGACCCACATTGGCGGTTCCTGGCTGGTAAAGCTACACAGCCTAAAGAAAGGTCCGCTGGCTGCCTCCCTGTGCTGCCCTAGGCTCCCGGTTGTAGTCCCAGAGGTGGGTTGTGACAATGGCAGAGTGTGGCTTGGTCCTCATCTCTCTTGCACTGCACTGGTGCACTTCCCTTACTGATGTGCAGTGGAGATGTAGCTACACTGGTAAGTAGAGAGGGGTAGGGACCAATCCATGGTTCCAGTGCCCAGCAGTACAGGCTGGTTTATGGAGACATTGATTGAGTCCCTGTAGTGTATTTGTCTTGGAGAGAACTAGCTAGAGCACCTGGAATGGAGTGAAAGGGTGAGCTAACATCATTAAGCTATGTGAGCAATCAGGAATCCAGCACTTTTGCTGGCTTTGAGGTCCCTTTTAATTTAACAGGGACAATAAATTTCTCAGCACTATTGCAGCACTGTGTCCCCAGCAGTTATAAGGTATGGCTGTGCAAAACTGTCGGCCTGAGAACGGATGCTTGCACAAATTCTTGCTGTTCTGTTGGGTAGGAGAATTTTTAGAGCAAGGCTTAGACAGTGAAGATGGTATGGCTGCACTCAGTTGGCTGTACATTTGACTTCATATGTCTCAATTTGTGCAGGTGTGAACCATCCAGTCTTGCAAACTGAGACCACTGAGTTTGGAACTGTGTTGAGTGGGATTTGAAAGCTAGACCTTGGGCGTCCTGACATGGAATGCAGAAGTAGTTTAAAGAAAATGTTGGAAGAAGATTGATCTCTGCATCTGGGCTGAGCAAGAAGTTTTTTCTCCATGTCACTAGTGTGAACTGTGGGTCTGCTTGTAGATTTTGCAGTATAAGCCGCAGATGGCTTTTTAAGATCATCTATGAGCTTTTTTTATATATATATAGCAAATATCATCATAGTTTAGAGGCAAGAGGACACTGGTGATGTCCCTGATTTCTGCCTTTTTTTTTTCCCCCAACATCTGGCAGTTATAGCATTTGACTCTATCACAGGTTTTTTGTTAGTTACAGGACATACGAATAATTTCAGAGCTGCTGGAAGCTCCTAAAAAGCCTACTGGAGTTAGCATCTCTTACAGTGCTGACACTGCGGGATTTACAACAGGCTCTTTGCTCTGCGTCTTCTCTGTTCCTCCTTGGGTTCCCTTCTGGCATCTCAGCTCTGCCAGAACGTCTGTAATCTGTCCCTGACCCAACAGAGACTGTAAATGCAGGTGATCCCTCTGCTCCTTTGTTCCTGCACCTTTTTTTCCCCTGTCTGTTGGGGAAATTTGTACATGTTGCTACATGCAAATGAGTTGGTCACGAACAGTTGAAGTTAGATTATGCTGAAAAAGATATCGCTGCTGGGCTATCCCAAGAGACCTGGTGGTTGGTATACTGTAGCTGAACGGGGTCATGCATCTGCCCTCTGTGTGCCTAGTATTCAGCATTTGGGACTGCAGAGAATGGCATTGAGAAAAATAAACCAGAGAACTAGCTGGCATGTATTGGCTGAACCATTTTTGCCAACTGGCTTTCAGAAGAGGAAATTCATTAGGCACACTAATATACCCTCATGCAAATTGTTTATGCTTTTGACTTCACGCTACTAGGTCCATTAAGCTGAAAATGGAACTGTGAACGGCTGCTGAAACAGAACACATGGGACTTTTCTGCCAGAACATCAGTGTAGTGTGCTTAGGTGTTTTTTTTTCTCACTTCATGCTCCAGCACAGTTGCTGCCATCCCTCATTTCTCCTGGTACATTAAACATCCAAAGTTCAGGAATGCAAATGATTATGCTGAATGAATCATCCGCATAGCCTTGTGCATCCGGATAATATCGTTCTCTTTAGTTGTATATTCACAGTGTGCTTCTTGAATAATACAGTGTAGTGGGGGTTTCTGAAACTTTAAATATCTGTCGTGTGATATCATAAAGACTGACCTATGTGCTCATTTGATGCAAGTTAGTGTAAATCTGTTGATGCAGGGAAATTGTGTCAATTTAAAGCATCAGGACAGGACCTTAATGATCAAATTTATACGCCATTTCAAGGTATATTCAAATTAGAGGAACCTTTTAAATTGTGACATTCCTTAGGTTCTTCTTTTTAACATAAAAAATGCAGGTCTGGTGGGGAGGTAGAAGAACTGGTCTAATTTTTATAACAAGCAGGACCAGTCTGAAGAGGACTTGGTATTACAAGCAAAGTGCTAGATTTGCTGGAGCACGTAAGGCTCCTAACTCTAGGTTGGTAAAGAAAGCAGCACCGTGCGCTGGGGCTTACTAGAGGAGGAGATTAAGGAAGGGAAATTTTGGCCTTGAGGCAAATTCAGGTAAAAATATGTTGCTTGTTAAAAAGTGTGTTTGTTTTCCAAATCTTTATCTGGATAAAAACCTCAGCAATAGCTCCCAAGTGTTGCACACCGCCGTACAAACTGTTCTGGCCCCTGTCTGTAAAACAAGAGGCTGAATTTCGCCACTTGTACTGTTTGATTAACAGCTTTGGGAATATGGGTACTGAGCTGCTAGGGATGTAAAGGTCTATCGGCGAAAGCAGCCGATCACTGACTGATCCTCCTGGCATTTGGAAGCCTTCTGGGAGTGTAAGTACTTCCTCAAGGGGGAGTTTATGGCCGTGGCTGTTGTGTGTCCCATGTGATTCATGGCCAACCTCAGGTTCTTCAGAGCTGCTGACAGACTTGACGTTTACAGCTACTTTCAAACCTACAGTTTGGCCTTATCTGAAAAAAACTTGGCCTTATCAAATGGGTGCCCTTAACGTATTCTGTTTTCCTGTTCATGAGTTGTGCTGTAGACCCCAGACCATACCTTCCCTGTCTCCAAAATACCCTTTAGCCTATTTGTTAGGTCCAAATATAATTTTTTTTCAGGTAATGTGGTACTGCTTCAGGGAGACAAGCCACTAATGGTAGTTTTTGTTCCTGTTTGATTATTCAGTAATACTTTAAAATAATGGCTTAATCGGTGTTCACATCATTGGTGTTTATTTTAATCGCATAAAGCATGTGGAAGTTATTTAGTATTAATGTGATTGTCAGAAGTCCTTTGATAGAATTTCTACTGTAATTCGGTACTAATTACCCTGAGCATTAAAGAAAAGGAGCTTATTTTTTGTGCTGTCTGAATCTGAAAAAAATCTTGATTCTGTAGGAGATGGCAACTTGCTTTCCTTAATCATTTGAGTATGAACTTCTGTAAAAGCTGATATTCTTTGGATTTTAGAGAGACAAGGTAACTCAAAGGAGTATAAAACAAGGAGTTAATATCATTTAAATTGTCCCCAAGCAATTTACAAAACCAGGCTGAGTAGTTTCAGCTGAACAACATAGAGCTTGGTTCAGAAAACAGGCCAAGGCAGATACCATATTTTATAAGAGGCGAGTAGTCACCTCAGTCACTGAAGCTGTGATAGGCCCAAGTTTAGTTCCCTTTTCTGTGTGAGGGGACTTAAACCTCTGTCATCTAGTAGGAGGCAGTCCTAACTATCAGCAAAGGGGTGTCATGGCAAAGATACCATCAGCGGCATCTGCTGATGTTGTCCTAGTTTGTGTGACTGAACAGGGAGGGCCTGAAGGCTGGGTGACTCCACCACCAGTTTAGATGGTCACTCCCTTCTTGTCTTCCTCTCTGATTTACTAAGTATTGTATGTCCAGTAAAATTAGCTTTAACAAGAGGGGTTGAAAGACCCTTCTTCACTCATTGCTGATATCAGAGATTGCATTGCCCAGCTGAATATCCTGCCAGTGTTGGAACAGGCAAGCTTCCAGTTCTGACGATTCATTGTTATTGACCGTTCCCTGAGATAGGGAGCAAAAGAGAGAAAGGTGATCTTGCCTGGTGTTTCAGAACGTAAGAAGGTGGCACCACATCTGAGTTATGGTGTATTATATAAAACAAGAGGCATAGGACCTTTAGATGTGCGATATGGGAAGGACACCAAGTACAGTTACAAAGCTGCTTCTATATAATATAGTATCAATGCCACTGACCTTTCTCTGGCATTTGGAAACTAAGAGAAATAGAGAATTGAATGTTTTGCTCCAATTTCCTCAGCCAGTGCGTAGGCTGAGGAAATGACATGCACTGCCTTTCAAAAGTCTTACTTTGTCCTAGCAAATAGCATTTATTTCCTGCTACCTTAAAAAAAATAATGTTATTTTTACTTCTTTTACACTGTATCTCCCTTGAACAAAGTTAATGAGGGGAAAAAAGGTGAAGGAAATCTAGCACTTTCACAGGTATCAAAACAGCTGAAGAGAGTATCAAAAGCTCCAGCATGTTTCAGCTATCTGTCCTTTGATATTTTTTTTTTTTAAATTTTTTTGGGTGGGTCAAGAGTGTTCTAGCTCTAGCAATTCAAATTGAGTACAGGCTGTACTAACAGTTGAGGAGAAACCTTGGCAGTTTAATCATGTTGAAAAGAAGTTTATGTGACATTCTGAGCATTAAGCAGAATACCACTTGGAAAATATATCTGGATGATCTACTCCAAAATAGTGGACTCTCCTAAGGGTACCATACTGGAAGCACAGTGTTAGGAACATCTATCAAGCCTTAAGCAAAGGTTAAAGGAAGTTGATATCACTAAAGGGCAAAGAAAAGGGAGATTAATTGAAACAGAGAAACATCCTACCAAAAGCTGAAGTTGTTTCCAAAGGAAACTTGAATTTATTATAAGCTCTGGCTAATTAAATATTTTATCTATGTGGCAGGCAGAAAAAGTTTCCAAAAAGAACTAACTAGAGGAATGAAAACCTAATGTTGCAGCACAAGGCAAAAAAAGAGCAAAAAACACCCACCCCCCACCTGCCATGTGTGTATGGTCAGTTGATGACCAGGTATAAAAGAAGTTCTCAGAGAAGACAAAAGGAGGCTGTACGAATTATTTGCATCTGTGTTCACTGTGGAAGAAACTGAGGACATTCTCTGTGCCCATGGGGAGACTCAGCAGGCTGAAACTGAGGTAATTATTAGAGAATTTATGGTACAGATACAGGATGGATGTGAACATACTGGGAGGACTGGACTTACCCATGAGTGCTGAAGAACAGTAGTGTGTACTTCCTCACTTAAAACTGCCTTGGTACTTGAAGACTGGAAGGTGTTAAAAATGGGATCAGTGTTTAAAAATAGTTCAAATTAAAAATAGTTCAAGTAGATCTGTAAGCCTGATATCCTCTACCAGCTGAATTGGTAGACACTATATTATAAAATAATATTGCTGAACACCTGGGTAAATGTATGTGCTCTTGTGAAGAGTCAACACTGTTGGGTCCAAGGGAAATTTTACCTTGTAAAACTTTTGGAGTTTTTTGAATAGATGCATGTGGATAAGGGTAATCCGTGTCCAGTAGATAAAGTCTATTTGAATTTTTAAAAGGTTTTTGACAAAGGGATCATGGTAATGATGACATAAGATGGAAGGTATTAGTAAAATAATCGGTTAGAAGGATGCAGAGAACAAGAGATTAGGCAAATGTTTGGAAATAAGATTCACTGGGGTTACTGCATTGACAAACTACACCGGTATCAGGAAATCTTCTGAACTGAAAATACTTGGATATGCAGTTTGAAATATACTGGTCATGTCCTTACTCTTCCCTAAGTGTCCACGTATGAGTTGCAGTTTGAAGGGTGGGCTCTTTCGAAGAGCTAGTGTGCAGCAAATCAACACATCTCAAACACTATGGGAAGCCTTGAGAAGCACCTACTAACCCTTCTAGGCAGAACTGAACAGCACCAGAACTGCTGAGAAATATTGCTGTAAATTGATATTAGATGAAAGTAAAGTATTTTTCTTCAAAAACTGCATTTTAAAAGCTCACTGAAATTGGTGACTTCAAGGTCTACAGTTGCAGTCCTTCATCTGGCTTGAATTCTCCTGGCTCATTTCCAGGGATTTTACTCATGACATGAGCTCTTGTGCCAAGGACTGGAAGGGACTTCCTTGTCTGCTAAACTGCTGCTTGTTTCTCTCTTTTTCTATCTTTTTAGCCTCATGTTTGGCTTCTGCTAACCTAACTGCTTCAGAGCAATTGATCACCCCTTTATACTCAACTGGCCACTAGTTCATTGCTGAATTGCAATGCGCATTGCCCTAGGGATGCAAAACAGATGAGATTGCCCAGAGGGAGTGCCTAATAGAAGAAATACAGAGATCTTCTTTTGCATATTTTAGAGTTGTGTGAATTGATTTTACTCCATTTAAAATATTGTAGATTCACCACATGTTCCTATGGGCTCTGAACAACTGTTTTAATTATCAAGCTTTTAGTTGACACTGTTGTTCAATAGGAATCTGTGCTCCAGCTGCAGGCCGTGTGGCATGATGTCAGAGATCACCAGTGATACATGTACTGTAGTTTAAAAAAGGTGCTCGTATACTTAAAAAAGAGCCTATCCTAGTTACAGTTGTTGCCATAACGCCTGTTGAAGCATTTACTGTTTTAAATAATTTCTCTTCAGTCTACACTTTTTCTAGCACAGAACATCTTATAAAAAAACCCCCAACATATTCAGTTCAAACATGGCTGTTTTCTTTCTCTGTCCAGTTCTCTTTGGAAAGAGCTCTAAGAGGTTGAAGAGAAGATGTAGTTGAATGACACCTTCACTGACATTTGCAAATTATTGATATGCAAAGTATGTCATGATGTTAAAGAGAAAACTCAAAAGAGTTAGCAAAATTGTTCAGCTATGAGTAGGTCTTTCATGGCTGTAATCATTTGGTATGTTTTATAGTTGGGTTACAAACCATATAAGGCCAGCATGAACAGACAGGAAAGCATAGTGTTGTTAGCTTTGTGTTTGCTGCAGTGCTATTGCGGGCAGTGATCTACAGAGACCTGTGTCTGGACAGTAGTTGGGTAAAAGACCTAGATGTGCAGGAGATACTGCACTCTTCTGGTCCTGTTTGGTTCCTGTCCCAAGGACACAGCAGACTGTCTTAGGGAAATGGTGTTAATCAGAAGTAAATTTCCTGAAGACTCTATCTGGGCTTCGTTGCAGTTCTTCCCATTAAAACCTGAGAAAGTGTGTGATCTGGTGATGTTTTTTTCTTACAGGCTTACTCTAGCATTCAGTTCAGTGAAATTAAATGCTAAAGATATCAGACTTAATTCTGTGTTGTTGTTGTTTTTCTTTCTAGCTGATTTCATTGGTTCTCTATTTTCTCATCCTCCAGACTTTCAGCTGTAAGAGCTGTGAAGTATTCAGACGATTTAGAAATACTAGGCAGCAATTTCATTTTGACAATACGAATAGTTTACAGCCATGTTGTTCTGCCTATCCTTTTATATTTTTTCCACTTCTGTGTGACTTTAGCAGCCACAATCTTCAAAGAGTCGAACTAAGATGAACAGCTCATCTTTTGAAAGCTAAGATTCAAGCTGTCAGATAACAGAAAGGATTGATGTTTAGCTCTTCTGGTTTTGGAAAGAGTAGCTATTAAAAGCACATTCTAATTTGAGTTGGCAGAATAAGGATCACACGCAGTCCCAAAATACCAGTGAACACTGATTTTAATGTTTCATTGCTTTGGTGTATAGAACAGCTCTGTGTTCCATTGAAAAACAGAGAGTCAGCTTTCCCTTGGCACTATATATAGTATTCCCAGGGTGACAGCATAAGAGCAGTAATGGGTGGAGGTTTAAAAAAAAACCCTAATTAATACTGAATTCAGTCATAAAAGGAGCCTACCCCTTCCTGAGGATTAGAGCCTACCTCTGCAATGTCTAACTGGACTTTATGAGTGCATCAAATTATTTTGAAGGTCATGTGCTAAGGACAGCCTGTCATTAAGAAACAGGCTGGTGGAGAAAGATGTAGTCTGCAGTCACTGTGGCAAGAG
>NW_009597491.1:58897-65944 GCF_000690535.1 Cariama cristata
TCCTCGCTTTTGGGTCTTTGGAGCTGATGGTGGGATTAACCAAAATCCCTGACCTGGAAAAAGCCTTTGAAAAGGTGTATAAAAAGGAGAATGAGGCTAATTTGTCTTTAATCTTTGGGACCAGAGACAAGAGGAAAGGACAAGTTCTTCAAGGTTGGAAACCCCGGTCCGTGAGAAAGAGGAGGCTGCACGTAAGGGATGAGCTGAAGTGAGTTTGGGAGTCAATCGCACCCTGAGCGACTCTGCTCAGAGTCTGGGTGGAAGATTTTGCTGTCTTTGAGTCCATCAAAGGCAGTCCGGTGGGAAGGGAGAAGGGCAAAGGGAAAGGAAAAGATGGGAATAGCATCGCCCCACCCGTGCCACAAGCTCTCGAGTGGGTGACCATGGTGCCTGTGGAGGGACCCGCAGTGAGAACAGGGGGGAATCCTTCGTGCTGAAGCTGTTTGAAATGAAATTAGACAGGGCACTGGGGATCTACCACAGGAATGAAAGCCTCCTGCATTGATGGGGAATGTTTGTAGTCTGTAATTTTATTGGTTTAATGGCTGGTCTTTATGACTGATCATGTTACTTCCTACCTTTTTTGATCACTCTGAAGTTTATTGTGGGCCTGAGTTTTTTTTTGCCTGAGGCTCTGAGCATACTTCCAGTGAGATCAGAGTTGGTTTTGCCATTGACTTTAATAGGATTATAATTGAATCTTAAGTCAGGTAGCTATCTTTAGGCTAAGTATACAGTGGCTTGTGTAGTTGGGGAAACTGGGATAAAAGAAGAAAGGGCACCAATTTATAGTACTGTAAGTGTTTGTTTCTGGCTCCCTGTGCAGACAAGTAGAATAGTCTACCTTGCACCTAATGCATGCTAAAAGTGCCTATGTGGAGAATGAGCGCGTGGAAACATGTGCTGTTAATTGAGACACAGTCTGTTTTTTATTAAGATTGGCTACACAAGCCCCGAAGGGGCAGATAATCAAGAAGTGCATGATATGAATGAGAGCACAGGAGGGCATCGCTATTTGAAAGCATAAAAGCACTCTGAGAAATGAGTGCAGTAAAACTCCTCTGTCACAGCAGTAGAGGTTCAGATGTGTGGTTGCAAGCTGACTTCTTGTGACCCCAGCTGTAAGCATATTCCAACAGCTGCAGCAAATTGCTAAATCATTCTTGGCTAATGCTGACATCAAATTATCTAAATAATTTTTGTAAGGTTATCCCTTGCCATGGGGACAAATACGTAAGTCTTTATATGCCTTCTGCTCTATTCCCTTGAGCTCCATTTGTCTTAATTTTATAAAATAATGAACTATTTGTTTGGCATCTGAGCTGCTCCCCTCATTACTCAATCCCCCCACCCCCCCCAACCCGATAAGTCAACTTGCAATTAATCCAGAATGCTGAACTTGTGACTTTGCAGATGCCAACACACTAGGTGACTGGGATATCATCACAGGAGTGAGATAGTGACTCTCTGGGGAGATCAAAAAGAAACCAAGATGCAAGAAAATGCTGCCATTATTATCTGCAAGTGGGTTAGCTCAATGTCACTGCAGCAAATTCTGTAATTCCAGTAACCACCGCAGTGGTTACTGGAAGTCATCTCTTAGTACCAGAGAGCCGTCCTGGCCCTGGATATCTGTGTAAGAACATTAAAAACAGATTAAAAACAAAACCCAAAACACTTAATGCTTTTAAATGTATGATTGTACTGTCATGGCAATGTACTGTGGCAATTTTCTCTCGGATGTATCTTTCTCTCTGAAAAAGTAGAGCAGAACATTTGAGGGAACTCTACAGCTGCTATCAGGGAAATTATTTCTCTGATATCTGTGCAGCTGTGCCTACATGTGCTTGTTGGAAGTTGTGCTTTTTAAGTTGATCTGTCATATGGACCTGACAGCAAAAATGTGTCGCTGAAGATTTTATTTGCTCACTGTCCATTAGTGTAGGGGAAGTAAAGTGCCTGGGCAGAACGTGCCGTGATCTGCTTTCACCAGCATTCAGTCATCGGCACCTCTCTGGGCTGCTGTCAAGCTGCCGGGACGCATTACTGCAGATTACTGAGCAACTTGTGTAGTCTTCAGGTGCTGCTCATGGCTTGGGAGATTCCAGATCCAGTTTTATCTAAATGCTGGCAACCCGCCATGCGTTTGTTTGAGCTTGACTGCAGAAAGTCGGAGGATGACCCTGAAAGCAGTTCAGCTGCTTGCTCAGAGCTGAGCTGGGGAGATAATGTTGCCTGAGATGCTCTTGCACGGGGGGCTGGGTTATTTGATGCATTTCTTTTGAAGCCCAGTGAGTATGGAGGAACTGGAGAGCCTCTGGGCTGTGCCACTAATGGTACTGAATGTTCAAAGCATGTCGGGTAGAGGCGAGCACTAACTAGGAACCAGCAGCTCCTCATTCAAAGAAGGCTGGGTGAGGATTGGCAAGAGGGAAGGTGTTTGTGTCCATCTGGATGTGAGGACTGCACCAGAGCTGGCAACCTCCATGCCAGGACAAGCAGGAAAAAGGCGTATCATCATGCTTACATGTGCACTACAGAGCTGGTCAGCTGTAGAGGAAAAGCCCTCGGGTCTCTCTGTCAGGTCTGGAGTAGCCTCCTCGCTGTCTGCTGGGATGGATGCTGTATGGTACCCTCAAAGCCTCTGCTGGAATGGGGTTGCCTGCAGGACTCACTGTTCGGATTGGGAGTTAAAGGAAAATACGCTTGAGCTTCCAGTACCATTTCTGGAAACATTTGTCTCCAGATTTCTCAGCCTCTAACCAGCCTGTGAAATGTCAGAAAGCTGGACAGGGCTCCTATTTTTACAAATGGGGAACAAAAAAAATGTTATTTGGTTCTAATATCTCCCCTCATGAGGAGCGCAAGATGGGCCGCAGCTTTTTGGCTGCGTTAGGCCATCAGAGCAGCCATAATCAGCATGTTTTATGTTTCTACATGGGCTCCTGGCCACCTGTATAATGTCCATCTGTTGAACTGGGCGTGATGCCTGCTGACACTGAGATCCAGATCATTTGAATGAGGCATGGGTTTCCAGGAGGTGATGATGTTCCTGAAGGACAGTTTGCAGTAGCATGACAAATGCGTGAAGTCCCTCCCATGCACCGCTCTCATGGCAGTGCCATTCACTTCTCGTTACTTTAAGGCATTTGGGGAGGTTCATCTAGAAGAAATGTAAACGCATTGGGGCAATGATAGCAAATGAATATTCAGAGACAGTCCCTGGCCCTCTGTGACTGTATCTCAGCAGTTGTAATATATTCATCTTAGAGCTGTGTAGTGCTTTTCTGTGAATGGTGAATTTGCTGAAAAATGCGGTTTTAGAATAACCACATCTATTTGCCATCTGAAGTGACATTTGTTAACTAGCTTTAAGAGGGAAAGGACATGGTGACACCAACTTCCAGCAGTGATGGAGGATCTGTCTCTGCCTTCCGCTTGGCCAAGGTGGAAGGACCCCATCACATCGAGCTGTGTGCTCAAGTTCCCTTTTCTGTGAAAGGAAGTTTGAACCTGCATCACTCACCTCCCAGTAGATGTCCCAAATTATGGGGCGGGTGATAGTCTGAAAGCCTGCTGCTGGTCTTATTCTACCTTTTAAAAGCAATTAGGGTTATTAGAACAGGGTTTGGATACCTAGGTGAATATTGAAAGTATTAAGCTAGGAATTTTTTTCTTTTTTACTCTCAGTGACTGTGTCCTGATGGAAATGGAACAAGTTTGATAGGATGGACCCAACTCCTGTACCTGATAGTCTGACAGGTTGTCCTGCTGTGCCTTTGGAAGAGAGGATGGTAAAGCCTGTTTTGGGGAAGACTTAGTTAAAGGTCTGATAGTAATGGAGTGAGAGTGCCCACAAGAGAAGGTACAGCCAGATAATGCATTTCTACCAAGGCACCTTGGTCTTGGCTGGCCTTCTGTATTCAGCTGTGTCTTGGCTATTTCTACAGAAAAGAATGCCAAATGCACTAAGTTATGAAATGATTTTATTGTTTTGTTTTGTATGTTCAGGATGAATTGATTTCTTGCTTGAAAGGCAGTGACTTTATCTACAGTAGCAAATAGCACCATGCAGTAGGAGCAGATCTGCAGAGCAAAACAGTAATGAAGACCCAGGCAGATTTCAGGAGGTTTGCTTCAAAACAGCTTTATTCTAAGCCCACGTGAATGATATTTTGAAAGAAACTTGTAGCAAATCAGGAGACCAAATATTGCATGTTGAAAATGTCAACAAAACCTTTTAACTTATTAGGAATATTTTGAGTTTTATGCCAAAACAAAGATTTCAAAAATCCTGGCACATATTCATGAGACATTTCAATGCTGATGAAGCTGCATTTTTTTGTTGGCAATTGTTTCATCTGAAATTTCATCTGGTGCTTCTTGAGGTCATCTGGCATCCTACTTAAACCTGTGTATGTTGCTCTGTGTGTGATTTTTGCTATCGTTTCAAAGAAGTCTATATATAAAACTGATCTCTTCATAACTATTTAAAAAAGGTATTCTTATACTGATCACTCTGCCTGCACCAGAGAAACGAAAAAAATCCAGTGCTGCCTCAACTTTCTTGTTCTGACTCCTCTGCTGCATGACTATGAAATCAGTCATGACACATTCGGGCAGCAACAAAGGCAAGACTGTCATTTGGGAGTTGAGAAAAAAATTGGGGATCACATGCGGGAGAGCAACCCAGCTGCAATGAAAGGAGTGCACGTGAGGCTTGTGCAGAAGCGGCTTTTAATGTAGTAAACTTTACCTGCATGCTGAAGGCTATAGATACTGTCATGTGGTAAAGGTGGGGAGGGCTTACTGGTGCTCTGAAGATTGTGTGGCCTCTAGAAAGAAAGCAGATTATCAAGAGTAAATCATGGTGACTTTCCCATGCAAAGGTACCCTCCTATGCAGTCAACACCCCAGGACAGCAAGTGTTCTTGCTACTTAGCAAGTCTGTGGTTTAGGTATTATATTTTACCATGACTCTGGCTGACCTCCCTATCGGTTACATCCAATGATTCATATATGTCATACTTGAGTACTGAAATGTGATTTGTTTAGTGTCAGACGTCAGGACAGGTCAAACATCTGTGCAGGTTTTGATGTATGTGAATGGCCTAGGATTTCCTGCCAGATTTCTCGTTCATCTTGGCGATTCCAGAAGCATACGGCAAGGAAAAGTTATAGTCTTGACAGGATACTGGCTTTGGAATAGTATATAAGTCTAATATCAGAGATAAAATAGACATCAGCAAATAGCTGTTGGCAATTTAACAAATTGTAACCTAATGTATTTTTAAACCCAACTTTTTCTATCAAGAGATGAGAAGACTATCATATTAGAGAAATAATCTGTGCATATACATTGCCCTCCTCATAGCTGCTGACTATTCTCTCCTTTAACTTGCATGCCACAAATACCAGCTGCTTTTAAACCTACTCAGTGTGTAAATCGTGCCATCTTAAACACCAACTCTGAATATTGTTTGATGCCTGTTGCTAAATTTTTGTGGTACCATTTATCCTAAGCAATTCATTGATTTCTGTTTTGTTGTTTGTAACAAAGTATGTTCTTTGAAATTTCTCTCAGTTCCAAAGCAAGGATTAACTACTACGGTAGCGCAACCTAAATCACTATACAGGCATAACAAGCAATTTTTACAAGTCTTACAAGTTTTACAAGTCCAAAGTTTCTATCAAAATATTTCTTGGTATTGCTTGTTCAGCATGTAACTTGGACTCTTTTTCAGTATGCCTTTAAGAAACAAGAACTCCATGGGCTTTAAAATTTCTTCTAAAGATTCCTGTGCCTGAAAATATAAGTTGGTTTTTGAACAAATGCAAAGTGTCACTAAAAAGGAGCGATTTTCACAAATATTATCAGTGTTCATTCAAGATTTTTTTTTTTTTAAAAGAGAAACATTTTGGGTTTTCAAGTAAGCAGGATATTAGATAGTTTTCAACTGTCTATTCAGGTTTATGTTTTCAGAAGTTTGTCTGGACTTTCTCTGGGCTCAGGAAAAGTGTGCAGTTAATTGTAGATAAGGGTATGAAGAGCAGGTTTTAGCTAGATTTTGAACTGACTGGGAAAACTTAGTGTGGCCAACTTGCTTTTGTCTGGTGTTTTACAGGTTCCAGAATCTGCTGTGGTCTCGAAAAGCCTTTGTGGACAGTGTGAAGGTGTATAACCACAGCTACATCTACATGCCAGCCTTCTCGATGAAGACAGGGACAGGACCCTCACTACGTGTCTATTATACCCTGAAGGACTTCGGTGCCAAGCAGGCGGTCCTTTTTGCCAACCCCAATTTCCTGCGTGACATTGGCAAGTTTTGGAAGAGCAAAGGTATCCATGCCAAACGGCTTTCCACGGGACTTTTCCTAGTCAGTGCTGCCCTTGGTCTGTGTGAAGAAGTAACAATTTATGGCTTCTGGCCGTTCTCGGTGGACCTGCACGGGAAGTTTATTAGCCATCATTACTATGACAACGTCTTGCCCGATTCTGGATTCCACGCTATGCCAGAGGAATTTCTACAGCTCTGGTTTCTTCATAAAAGTGGTGTACTGAGAATGCAGCTAGAACCATGTGAGGACCCTTTAATCCAGTCTTCTGCCTGAGGATTGTAGGAGTTGGTTTGGGAGATCCAATAGTTTTTAATTTCCATGCTCTCCAACAGAGAGTTCTGTTTTCTGTTGATTCTTTTTAAAGGGAAAATAATCATGGATCTGCATGGACCATAAAAATGCTACTTGAAGGCCAAATGGAATATGTCCTTAATGTATAGTGCTTTATGGAACTGTGGTGGGGCGAAGTGAATCTCTCCATTGCATCTGTTCAGCAGCATTGTGAAAATAATGTCAAGAAGCAGCACAGCTGAACTTTCCAGGGGACGTTTTTAAATGACCAATGTAAAAAGGGCATTAAGGCTCAGAGAGACACAGGGCCACCCACAAGCTTTTGCTGACAGTGCCAAATATGACTGTCTGTTCAAAAATCCATTTCATTCCAGATTGGCACCTCATACAACCTTCCTTTTTCCTTTCCCCCACCCA
>NW_009597491.1:66035-67827 GCF_000690535.1 Cariama cristata
TCTTTTTTTTTTGTTTTATTTCTTTTCCCAATGGAAGGAAAAGGAAAGGCTTGAAAGCCCGAGGAGCTGAGTACCATCAACTGCTCTGGAAACTCCTGGGAGAGTGAAGGGTGCTAAGAATCTGGTTAGAAGAATGTCCTAGGAATATCCTGCTACTGAGTATGGACAGACCTACCTGTTGTAGTTTTTATCAGGATAGTTTAGGTCATTGCACTTATAGCTATGCTAATGCTATACTGTGGGCAAGAGCTGGTTAAGGGAAATCGGTCTGAAAATAAAATGTGTGTTACAAAACCAGTAGTGAAGTGCAGTCTGGTTTGAGTTGACCTGCTGCAAGATTTCCACAGTGACTTTTGTAGTAGGGATGGTTCCTGACCTGTTTTGCTGTCCAGCCTTAGGGATTAATGCTGTATTAATTTGGACTCCAGATGTTCATTGACTGTCAAGGGGATTTGAGGTGTTCAGTGGAATGCAGAATGAAGTTCTTCATTTACTTATAGCAGAAAATCTGCAGAAATGAATGTAAGTGTCATTTAAAATGAGTTGAAGCTTTGAAAATCCTTTCTCTTTGTGTGACTAGCTCTTCTGCTTGGATTGTAACGTTAGCCTTAAAGACTTGTACTTTTCTCGCAAGATTGTCTCTGGTTAAAGATAGTCTGAAAAATAAAACAGCCTTTGGGAGCAGTGAAAAGCTGCATAGCCAGCAAGAAAAAAGAGAAAAAGAAAACGGCAGGCCCTTACATAAGGCAGCCTCTCTCCTCCAGCGGGTGAATTATGCTAGTGTGCGCATTGCCCACGCGCTGCTCCGGCCAGCGCACTGCCTGAAGGACTGTTTTATTTTGGGTGATTATTTGGGCAGCAGATGGTCCTATCGCCATGTAAATGAGAAATCTTTTCATTTGTTTGCTTTGGTTTAGCACTGTAGAACAAGAAGAGAATACCAGCTCAGTCCACGGTGCAATTTCAGCTGCAAGATGTTATCACCATTAACTTTAAAAATCCAGATCAGTGTTCTCTTTCTCATCCTTCCATATTTAGTAGCTGTAATTCTGGTCAAAGTGATGAAACAACAAAACTGTCATCAGGTTTCCAGAACAATTTCCTATGCTACCTGTTAGAGCTCCAAAGTGCTAGTATTTGTGGGGATGTGTCCCATCATGTGTTGACAACATCTCTCTTTGTAGACTACCAGCTGCAAGTTATATAGATATAATTAAAAAAAAAAAAAGCAAAAGCCATGGCTCTTCTTTAAATATGAATAATTCAACTATCTATGAAGGACACTGAAAAAAAATTATATTTTGCTTTTTAAACCTATGTTTCATAATAAAATCTTCTTTCTAAATATGGATATTCCAAGCACAAAGTGGGCACTGTTCCATAGGATTACAGGGCAATCCTAAACTGTAATGTGGAAATTTGGATTAAATAGCATTCTAGAGATTGTTGTGATAAAATTCTAATGTGCTTCTATAACCCATTTTATCTTTGTCCATATTTTTGTTAAAAGTACAGTTAACACACTGATGGAATGTCATTTGATAATTCTTTCCCTTTCATTATATTTGTTTTATCTATTATGTAGGTACTCGGTGAGGAAGGATTTGAAAGTAAAGTATTTTCTTTACTGCATAGTATGGCAGAATTTTACTGAGCTGCCTTTCTTGGAGAGGAAGAGATGCCTGTATGGTTTTTATTGTACGCGTCAAGTTTTGCACTTTTTAGTGTTTTAAAGATTACGTTATCTGTGAGAACAACAGTCAAAATATGGTGTGCTGAAATGGCATTTCAG
>NW_009597491.1:67858-68671 GCF_000690535.1 Cariama cristata
GATACCAGCATTTTTTTGGGGTGAGAGGGAATGAGGAGAGTAGGGGGCAACTGCCTCTCTGCTGGTCATTTTTTTGTATTTTTACCAATACTTGGGAATTTCATTCTGAACCTCTCTGATGGCTCTCCAGCCCTTTGGTAACCCTTTTTTCCATGTCTTGGGAAAATAATCAGATTAGAAGAAAAAGAGAAAAACATGTATTTTTCTATGAAAACCCAGTGCAGTGTTTCATAATGCCTGGCTTGTTCATGTTCAACCAGTGCCCTGGGTCTCTGGAGATGTTGTATTCCCCCCCTCTGTAAGACTCAGGCAGACTGAACCTGTAGCCTGTGATCTTTGTGAGTCCCTTCTATGTCTGCAGCCCTGACATTTGCGAAGCTTCCAAAAACTTATGGGGGTAGGAGACACCCAGGCTGTGTGTGATGTGTGACTAGTGGTGGAGAAATTGATAATTCTGTCTCTGTTCACATTTATGTATAGTGAATATAACTGCATCTTACAAAGACAACCACGTTTGATGGGGAGGTAAAGGCTTCAAGGATAAATAATTTTCTATAACTTCTAGAAAACTGGTAGCTGAGGAAAGAAGAGAAATTAAAATAAATGCCCCTTTTGAGAAAGCAAAATCTGTTTTAGCTGGCTGACTTTTGTCAGTCCATGCAAATTCATTGGCCGGCAATCAGATTTTTGCCTAGCAAGTAGAAAGGGATGCAGGAGGATACTGCAAGTGTTTTGTGGCAAGAGTAGTCACAAAAAAAAAAGCAGCTGGGAACGTGAGAGTGGCAGGGGGCTGACAGGAAACCTTGAGAGAAT